>NC_037292.2:6373219-6676230 GCF_000002775.5 Populus trichocarpa | reverse complement strand
CTCACAACATATCACGTATGGATTCCAATATCTGTGATTTCTAGTCCGCCAGAAACCGCCACCTCTACGGTGTATGCTTATGATAAGGTGCTCTAATCCTTTCCTGAATTTTCCATATCTGCTTCATGATAACATCTCAGGTCTCCAGGTAGCAGAAAATTAAATTCAAGATCTGAGGGCTCTTAAAGATTACACCATACACATACAAAGAAAATTTCAAGACGGCTACATGTTGAGTTTTTTTTTTTTAAAAAATGAAGTGAAAAACGCGTTTTTGTCTCTATTAATGGAAAGATTATCAATGGATACTATAGTTGTTTTGAAGACCCAATTCAAGTGATCAAACCAATCTTACAGTAGGAATCTACTGTAGAATCCGATGATAGAAACAGAACTTGTTACATCAACGAATCAAATAGCTTGTTTTGATCCACATAAAATCTCATGTGAATGTGAACGGAGCTGTGAAGAGTAATTTGATTTATGATAAACACACCGTTAATTAATCTAACATGTAATGATAAATTATTAGAAGCACGTGACAGTATCCAAGAACTGAGTTTTGGAGGCACCTCATTGTATGAATTTGGTAAAAGACGTACGATAGAAGCAGCACGGGTAAAAACGGAAAAGTATCATTCTTCTGAACGTTGTTTTGGGCAAGTTCTAATTGAACCCAGAAAGGACCTGCCAATGACTCCCTCTGTACACAGTAAGCCATGAACTTTTGTCCGATCTCTCCCGGTGCAGTCCTATCAGGGGTTCAGACACAGAAATTGCTCAGAGAAAGAGTAGAAAAGATTTGGTGATTTCAGTATTGAAATTCAAGAGCTTTTAAGCAAATAAGATGAGTTAAATATTCACACACTGAGGTCCTACAACTACAACTACTATTTCGAGGAAAAGACTCGCCTAGAAAGATTTTGACTATTGGGAAAACAGATTAAGGACAAGTACTACAAGTTGATGCCCTGTAACAGGATGGGGGGATTTGCTTTTTGACCAGGAAACTGATTCACTCTCTATTGGACACATCAAAAAGATACGAGCAGCAGTAGAAAGCATGTAGAAGAATGGGATGTGATGTAACAACACGTACCCACTTTTATGTCCTTTTATATTTTGAAATTCTTGACGAAGATGAAGATCCCAATCCATATTCTAATATATATATATATATATATATATATATATATATATATATATATATATATAAGGGTCGATTTAAGATGTGATTAGGAGATTAAGAGGTTGCAGTTGATGTTTTGAAGGTAGACTATTAAAAAAATAATAAAAATAGATAATAAAACTGTAAAATAAATCCCTTTTCTCTGTCTTTCTTGTTTTTTGATTTTAATTTCTTTATTTTCATCCAAGTCAATATCAAAATTCATACCAAAAAAGTCCTTGGTTTGACGCAGTTCATAGTCTTACCTTTCCCTACCCATGAAATTGAAGTAAAATGTAGGAACAACCACAGTGATTGTGATGCGGAGGAAAATTGAGCGTCTCTGTCAAAACTGGATAAATAAAATGTGTTATGCCATTATATCATGGCACATAATTTTCAGTTCAATGCAAGAGGAGCATAGGTATTCAATCAAGGGTTTAATGTCTGCTGGGAAGTATTCTTAGAAAATTAAAGACTGATAAGAATTTTCTAGACTGAAGAGAAGTAATATTGATTTTTTAGTGCTATCTGAAATGGGACAGAACATACAGACTATACTCTACAGAGATGGGATATTAGTTCTGCCTTTTGCATTAAATGTATGGCGTCTTTCTTTTGTCTTGGCAACAATAAAACAATGAGATGGGGACCTAAAATGTTAATGGAATATGAAATTAATGGTGGTCCTCAATCTTCGCAGCATTCCTCCCTCCCTCCCTCCCTCCCTCTCTGTCTCTAACACCCTAAACTGTACTTTGTTCACAATGCGGTCATGCATCATACTTGCATGTCATAAGGAGCACTGACCAACCCTCAAAAGCTCAAATATAAACCCCATTTGAATGATGTCAAGGTTGACAGAAGCAAGTCCATGAGAATCTAGCTACTAGCCAAACTGCTAAACTGTGAGAGCAATTTCCATCTAGCAGTTGATCTCAATTTATCATGAGCTCTTGTCATATTTGCCTCCTCTACTTGATGATGATGATGCTCATCATTACAGGTTGCAGTCTTGGAATAAAAACAGGTGATATTGAACTCCTGTTCCTTCTCTCCAAGTCTTCCTTTCTCAGGCACTTATTTTATTTCTAACACACGTTGCAGGTGGTTCAGATAAGTTTTTGCAATCATGTGATGGAAGTAATAACCAATCAACAACACTAACCACCATAAGACAACAGTCATACTCAAGCCACAGAAAGCTTTCGGTACATGGTAAAATTCAATCTCTTGACAACTTCCTACATGTTCTATTGTTTGTCCTAGCCAGACTTCAAGTTTCCCTGGAAGTCTATACTTCTTCTTGTCTCAAATGGTACTTGTCTTGCTTGGTCCTTTAAATTTTCAACAATAGGTACTTGCACAAACAGAGATATAAGCATCTCACAAAGTAGAGATACTACTTCTGGGATCCCACAGTACATAGTGCAGATTGTCAACACTTGCGTTTATGGTTGTGCTCCTTCAAATATCCATCTCCATTGTGGCTGGTTTGCCTCTGCAAGAATGGTTAACCCAAGAACCTTCAAAAGGCTCTCTTATGATGATTGCTTGGTAAATGGAGGGAAAGCTTTGAAGACTAGTCAGACTGTCAGATTCACATACTCAAACTCCTTCATGTACGCACTCCAATTCAAGTCTGCCAAGTTCTGCTGACTTGCCTAAAAACAAGGTCTTATCATAGAGAGATAAGAGAGAATCGGACCATGTACAACTAAATCCCAGTAAAGAAAAACCCTAACACCCTGTCCCTGTTGGTCGAAAAAAAAACATCATTCCCTAGCATCGTTGAAAATGAAATATCAACAGTCTCAGCTTTGAGCTTTCTCATCACAGCCTAGAGCCTACAATCCATAGATGCTGAACCATAAGCTCCCCCTTTTGAAACTTTAAACCGGCCCGTTGTTCGTTGAGTTTTCACAGATATTTTGTTTTGATATTTGAAGGTGAAAGTATTATTTTATTATCTCCAGAGACGTTAATATTTCATCATTCTGAAACTAGACTTTTTCGAGTCTAAAAGCTAATGTTTCTATAGCTGCTTGATGCACAGTAGAGTCTGAAAAAATTTGTGCGTTCTTGGCAGAAGCGTGTGCTCTCATTGCAGTCCCTCTTTTCTTTTGCTTTAATTAAACACCAACCTGTGAAGGTTTGAGAGAGAGAGAGAGAGAGTTGACAAAGGAGGTTGCATGGTAGCATCAAGGCTCATTGCTGGAAAAGAAAAATTGAAAAAAATAAAATAGAGCAGCAAGAAACCAAGGGAACCCTTATTGGGAAAGTCTCTGGTAACATCAATGTGGTGGTTAGGAGAACTGTTACAAGCAAATGGGGTTTGAAATCAGCCTCTGTGGCATACAAATTGAAGCGCAGATGTTACAATCTTATAGTCTTGTTAACAAATAGTAAACAGGTAAAGAAATGCTTTTGGTTTTCTTACGTGGTAAACTGTGATTTTTATGTTAGCTCTGTAAATTCTGACATGGTGTTTGATGTAGACTGGAGAATGTTGATATTGATTTATGCTCTAATCTTTCTCTTCTAAACTAATCAACAGAGAAATGAAAATCAATTTACTGGCGAACTGCAATATTAACACCCTAGACTTGATCAGACTAGTGTTTTCAATAATAGATTGCAAATATCCTACAGTATGACAACCATACATTCCTCCTAACTAGGCTAATTAAATAGAAAAGGAGAAACTTTAAGAAAAAGAAAAAAAAAATCCTCATCTTCCTTTGGGATTTACTGTTGAAAAAATTTCTCTAGTGTATGGCTCATCAGTTCCCTCACGTCCTGTCTCCTCAGTTCCAGCTATCTCTCTATGATTTGCATCGGTGTCATTTGTTGTGCTGTCTGCAATTAATCCAGAACCTGCAGGATTGTCTTGCAATTGTAGAGAATATTCAAGATTCCACAGCACATCACCCATGGAAGGGCGATTGTATCCATGATCAGCCAAACATTTTTCTGCTGTCTCAGCGAATTTGTTATAGCACTCAGGATTTATGTCTCCCTTTATATATGGATCAACAATATCCCAAAGGGTTCCCTTCTTTTGGCAATGTAGAGCCCAATCTGCTAGACTAACTTGCTCCTTAGGCAAGCTAGGATTAAGGGCCGGCCTGGCACATAATACTTCAAAAAGGACTACCCCGAAAGAGTAGACATCAGATTTTTCTGTCAATTGTTGCCGGCGGAAGTACTCAGGATCCAAGTACCCAAAGCTACCCTTTACTACTGTACTGACATGTGTTTGGTTAAGATTAGGTCCAGTTTTTGACAGGCCAAAATCGGAAACCTTTGCCACCCACTTCTCATCCAAGAGTATGTTTGTAGTCTTTACATCCCTGTGAATGATTGTGTACCTTGCACCAGTGTGGAGATAGTGGAGCCCTCTTGCAGCACCAATACATATCTCCAATCTTTGCTTCCAAGACAAGGCTGGATTGTTGCCCTTGTAGAGATGCTCCCTTAGAGTACCATTTGCCATATAATCGTAAACTAGAACCATTTCCCCATCTTCTTCACAGAACCCGATTAAAGAGACTAAATGCTTGTGTCTCAGCTTAGAAAGCATCTCAATCTCGGTCTGAAACTCGTGAACTCCTTGTTCTGAAGAAGGATTTGATCTTTTGATTGCAACTGCTATCCCTTGGTCAATAATGCCTTTGTAAACCTTCCCAAATCCTCCAACTCCTATGACTTGAGATTCATCAAAGTTCTTGGTAGCATGTTTAATATCTGGCAATGAAAAATGGCGACACAGGCCTTGCGCAAGAGTTGAAAGATGGCTACTGCAATTGCTTTTACCAGATATTGTTGATCTGCTAGCCGATGTGTGTGAATGTCCGTAGAGTGGCAACCAATTAGCACTACTTCCATACTGATTTCCATGATCACAGCTCATCTTCCTGTATACAAAAATGGAGATAAGAGCTGCTATTGCTATTCCAGCACTCCCACCAAGAATGCCACCAATCACTGGGACAAAACTGGATCCTGATGGTGAAAAACCCTTTTTTGCTTCTGCCTGAAGCATCATCAATGATGGCACTGGATTCGGGCCAGCCAAATTCCCTCTGGAGTCATTAAGCTTAAAAATCTCCAGTCCATTAAGAATCGCATCATAGTATTCTGGCTTCATCGATACACTAGGATGCAATGCCACCCATAAATCATCATCACCACTCCGATCACCAACATAAACAGCATAATCCTTATAGATTGGCACTCCTTGAGATCCTGCCCAACCTATCACGTCAGCACCTTCTTGTGCTGTTTGGTTATTAACATAGATATCAAACACTCTCTGGTTGACCTTTGTCTCCTGATACTCGCAGAAATGGAACCTAAACGCATAAGTAAAATTCGGATCAACCTGAAATATCCATGTTAGATTATAGTTCTGATTCACTTTCGAATCTGGCCCCATTGATCTTGCTGTACTATAAACATCTAAAGGTGCAATAGACTTTGGTAGATTATCTGTAGGGTATTGAATGCTAATGTTAGCTTGAGAAGTGACGCCGCTGCCTGCGCCAAACAAATATGGTGTATCATCATACCATGTTCTTGTAAGGCCTGAGTCCTTGATTGCAGGAATGAAACGCCCACCAACATTTAACCTAAACATTGTTTGCAAAGTCGAGCTACCAACATCAAGGGTTTGGTCGCTGAAACCAACCAATGCTGCAGGCTGGTAAATATCTGGCATTGGAATTACTTCAATGCCATTAACAAAAGCATATGCATTATCATAATTTGAGGAGGGTGTGAAGGTGAGATTGAGAGTGCCAGAATCAATTGGTATCAGAGAGAATTCCCTGACAATAAAGGCCTGCGTGAGAGCCTGTGCCGTAACGGAGGCACTGAAATTGTTCAGGAGGGTGAAAGTATTTGCAGTAACGGAGAAGTAAGAGGTGTTAGGATCAAGAGAGCTATAAGTAGATGGATAAAAATGGAGTCTGACCCAGAGGCGACCCTTTTTAGGAACAGAAAACTTGTACGTAGATTCAGATGAAAATATCCTTGCAGTCATGTAAGGAATTGTGGATGGCAATGAAGGGTCTTGGTTTTGAGCTGTTGCAGCTGTTGAATTACCTGAAGAAATGATGTAATTTGCATCAGACTGCCAATTCCTGCCATCACTATCTGTGCCAGAACCAGAAGCACCGCAAGCGAGGACATAAGAACCTGATCCTGATTTAGAGTATTTGCTTACAGCAGGAATTGTGTTTAAGCCGATAGACAAGACAATCAGAGAAAACAGGATATGGCTATTGCATTTCATATCTAAGAATAAAATATATAACAAAAACAGAGGACACGAAAGCAGGGGAGCTGAAAAAATGAGAGAAAATGTTTGCTAATAGTCAAGAATGAATGAAGATGTGGGAAAATTGGGGTTAAATAATGATTACTCCATTGATATAAACGCGTTTTGTTTTGATTATGAGGACTAAATTTGAAGGTTCACCTGGAATGTACAGGGGAAGAAGCAGAGAGAACATGGTTTTTTTTTTGCCCCTCTGTTTTTATTCTTTTTTTTTTCCTTTTTGAGAATGGACGTTATGATAGGAGTGGCAGTTAGAGACTAGTGGAGAAAGAGAACTATAAATTGCCTATTGCATTGATTTCCCTTAAAACATGGGCGTTTCTTTAGGATTCTCCCTTCACCTTATGCATAGCAAGACCTTGCACAGATGACTTTCTTTAGTGCTTTCTTTCTTGGAGATGCAAGAGAAATTAAAAGTTTTAACTAGGATTCAAGAGTGTGTGTTTTGTATTGTATTAACAGTTATTTTTTAAATAATTTTTTATTTAAAAATATATTAAATTAATATTTTTTATTTATTTTAATTTATTTTTAATATCAATTCATCAAAACAAACAATATATAAAAAGTTCAAAAACTGTAAAAACTAATAAAATTATCAAGAAAATTATAAGTTATTAGATTGAAATAACCTATTAATAACTTTCAAAATAATCTTGTGATTAGATGTCGTTTTTGTTATTTTTTATTGTGAAACGGCATCACCTTTTTATCATATTCTGTACAACTTTGTAGTTTGTACGCGCTGGGAGTGAATTTTTTTTAAGAATTTCAGTCATTAAATAAAAAATATTACTATAACATAGTATATTACATATGATAAACCGAAAATATGGACTCTGGTAATTTTCTCAGAGACACATAAGGCCTGGCTAACAGTTTATCTGGGCAACGAAAGAAGCCCAAGAGGCTAGCACAGACAATAAAAATATCTTTCACTAACCCCGAAATTCTTTTTTTTTTCTTTTTTTTTTAAAAAAGGTAAACATTTAACGGATAGTAGTAAACCTATCAACCGCGCAGGCCCTGTGCCTTTTTTTCATGTCCTTCAGTCCTTGTGCTTCTCCATCAATGCCGCAAAATTACCTCAACATCGTGGTTGCTTCTGCTGCTAACGTGTTAAAGCATTGTTTGTTAAAAGTGTTTTTTTAAAAAAATATTTTTTTTATTTTATATTTTACTTTAAATTAATATATTTTTAATATTTTCAGATCATTTTGATGTGTTGGTGTCAAAAATAATTTTTTTTTAAAACATTATTTTAATATATTTTAGAATAAAAAACACTTTGAAAAACAACTATTACCACACACTCAAATACATAGAATATTATTTCTATTTACTTTGCTTTATAATTAATTTGTTTACTATAATTATATATTTAGAAAATCTTTCAGCCTTTTTCATTTAAGGAAAAATGAATCATAAAAACAATATTTAGTTGAAGGCTCAGTCACACAAGTCAAATATTATTTTATACAAGTCAGTCAAAATAAAATTATATATTTATAATATGCTTATAGAGAGTCTTTAATATTTTTTCATTTTAGAAAAAGTACATTACATGAGAATGACATATTTAAAACCCAATTTAAAAGGATTAATTCAATTATTTTTGGAAGTGTGAGAAACCTAATAAGAGAATCCGAATTGATAATAATTTAATATAAATTTAATAGATATTGACTGACTTGATCTAAATAAATATGTATTTTTAGAGTTATAATAGGTGGGGTATATATATTTTCAAACCCAACAAAAAACCACTCCAACGTAACATGATATGTTAGTGCCTTAGTGGTTACCAATTACCATTAACATCTTTTCTTCTTTTTGTGGAGGTAATCTCAACACACTTAAACCCTAGACTCTCGTGAATTCATGGTTAATCTAGACATTTCTAATTGTTAATTTAATGATTTATTTTCTTATTTTACCTTTATCTACGATGATGTTGATATCAGGAATCTCTCTCTAGTTTACACTCTAGCTGGAGGTAAACGAAAAAAGTCACGTATAAGGATCGTTTAGCAAACTTAAGTTTTTGAATGTTGATGTCTACAAGGCGGGTTCTTGATTATTTGTGTGATGAATGATTCTGCAGTTGATTGCAGTGATTGTGCTGTTGATGCGTCAGTGGTGAATGCTGTAAATGAAGGCATTGAAGCAGCAAGAGAGATTGTTTACCTTCGAAAGCCTTGGGTTATGATCAGTTTTAATGATGATGAAGATCTTCACTTTCATAAAGCTGGTACACGCTCCCTTTTCTAATTTAGCTTAACTTCCTGACTAAAAAATCGCAATTAATTAACTAAAAGATCGTATAAATTTAACTGATTAGTTGTGGTCATTTTTAGGATTTCCATACGATGTTATGGGGACACTTGACTCTCGCGTGGAAACTGGGATTGAATTCTGTTTATTCTAGTCTTATTTTGAATCATGTGATTTATTAGTTGATGTATTATTAACCACCATTAACTTAGTCTTAAGAGATTCTTCATTGAATAGTACAAACTTTCCTATTGTTCCAAATCCAAGCTGATAGACAGCCGTCACAGCCGCTTTCCAGTGTGAGTTTGTGGCCGCATCTTTATAATCTTATTTGAATGTGAAATTGGCCTTAGATAAAGGGCAATCTAGGTTTAAGTTGTCGACCCAAGAGATGGATAATTAATGACCATGTAAGGAGCATGAGCTCTGTGCCTTCATCTGATTGTGATGCCAAGTTCAGTGCTTTTATTAACAGAATTTCATCCCGAGTGTCCAGTGGGCTATAGAGATACGTACAAGTGGTATGATTTCAAGACAGTTAAACAGTATACAAAGCAAATCCAATAGTATCTATCATATGGATCGGGAGCTAGTAAACCAGCTGGCTGTCGTATTGAGTTCTAGGTGATTATTAATGCGTACAGGCTAGCTTGCCTTGTGCTGGAGATTCAACTATATCTTCGATGAACACAATGACGGAACCTTGTCTGGCATGCCTCAATTAATGCAGGTGTTCCCTACGTATTTCCATCCATTAAATATGTTTCAAATATCATCATCGTAAACCATAAATAGCCTCTGATAACCCTTATGATTGAAGTTGGATGGCCATCCCATGAGTGGAGATATTGGCCAAGGTGCCACAAGGGGATCAATTGCATTCGCTCTTTGTTTGGCTGCTGTGAAAGATAAGACTCGTTGTCCACACAGATCCACTTTGCTGTGCATTTTTGACAACCGTTCATAGTTTATTTTGCACCTTTCCGCTTCCCACTCAATCATACAAGTAAAGTTCGTATTTCACCTTTATATGATGTAGGTTTGTTGCAATTGGCTTGTGACACAAATTCTCACCCGGTTGAAGAGTTGAAAAGGGAAGGGCTTTTCCAAACAACACTAGTTTCCAGTAATTTTTTTACCTAGTTCTCTTGTCCTGTAATCTAATCACCCTTAATTGTTTCTCAATTTTACTTGAACCTTTTCTTCTTCAGAGAATTCAAAGGATAGGAAATTAATGTCTACTCTACCTGCTTCATCACATGCTTTGGAAGGTGGAATGGCTTACAGCGGCAATGCACGCAAGGTCAGTATTTATTTTCTTCTAGTATCGCTGCCATTTTTAAAACTATTACGTTTGAATTTTGATTAATAAAATGTTTATATCTCAGTAACTTCAGATTGTTGGAATGGTCTTGAGCAATCACAGCATGGTCTTGCTCGTATATAGGATTATCCAGGGCATCTCTTGTAAGCACTTGCAATAGCCCTTGATATGGTTGGAACTGTCAAAATTTATGATCCCGGTCTATAGGATTACTGAAGCTTCCTGGACTGCGAATTCACATTTCCAGCAACTTGATAAGTTTATATATGTGGTTTTGCAGCCTGTGGTTGTGGTTCTGCTATATTGCCTGGGTCTAGAGTAAAGGTATAGACAACTCAATCCAGCCATGATATATAAACCAGACTTGGTATATAGTAATCGATGCCGCCCGTATTCCTTGAATCTTGAAAACAAAAGGAATGATTAGATACCTTACACTGTCACTGGGACAACGTTGCAGTCCATATAGTGTTGCTGATAAAATGTTAATTAATTGAATAGCCATTTTGACCATTTTGTAAACCTGAACTATCCTTTTGAATTCAAATAGTTGATCGTGCATCCTGATATTCCACGGCCTGATAATCAATCCTGCGACATCGAGCCTTTCAACTTTGTAAAAGGATATGTTTTCCACTTGAATTGATGGTTACTCAAACCCTTTTCAGATTGACTTGCAGATATAAAAAGAAAACAAGACTTGGACTTTTGTGTGAGTCAATATTCAACTTTGTCTACAAGCTTCTTAGTGCTGAAATCTCCATGTTAGAATATTTTTTTTCTAAAATCACCTCCTAACATTTTAGAATTGTGTTAATTGCATCTTTCTGTCAAATATCATTGAAGAAACTAACGGAAAGCATTTTTTTTTTTAGTAAAATAAGTTCCGAAGTCCAAATCCTCTGTTTAAGGTTTAATAGTTTCCAAATAAAGATGAGTTGATACATGATGTGTAAATTAATTGCTTGCACGCAATCTGACTTGGTTTCAGGGAAAAAAATCGAATCCTTTTGCACTAGTTTATTGAGGCACACGAGTGTAATTTTAGAGTATGTTTGATATTTTGTTAGTAATCTTGGCTTGAAAATCTATTCAAAAAGTATTTTTTTATTTTTTAAAATTTATTTTTAACACTGTTAAATTCAAAAAAAAATTAAATTTTTTTTTGAAATACATAAATAATTTTAAAATTTTAATAGTGATTCCTGCAACAGTCAAAAGGCAACTGTGAAGGATATTTTCACACATAAATCATAACTCGGACCAAATTTGACATTCATGACCTCTGAATTAGTATACTTCTAACGCTTTTTGGAAGTCAAATGTCAACCTCGACCATCACAGGCTACATGCGCATTTCTTTCCTTTGTTTATTTTTTTATTTTTTTCTTAAGAATTTACCTATGCATGTTGGAACAAGTAAAGCCGCCTTAAACAATTCGTTTCGTGCAGGATCCGATCTGTGAGGGGGGAAAAACACTATTTATTAATGGCCCATTCTTGGAAAAAAAAGAGAGAAAAAGTTGCAGTTTATTTCTCTTCTTATCGTCCAAAAACTTGATTTAAAAATAAAATCAAAGTACTCGAAAGGAGGTGGGGCGGCAGAAGAGTGTTTGTTGATCAAGTATCAAGCCCTTGCTATCAGCCTATATATTACCAGTTAATTAATAAAACTGTATAACTATATATTTAAATTATTTTTTATTCGATACATACAAACTCAGGAAAAAAAAAAAAAAGAACAGAGCAGGTTCAAATAGGAAAAATCTTGGGAAAATGAAGACTGATGCGGATGTAGAGGTTTGAAGCAAAGGCTTTGTTGCTTTCACCAAGCTCTTCGCTTTTGTAAAGGTACTTGTTTCACAGCCACCATACTCGGATTTGATCCTTGTGTTTGGAGTTATTATACTGCTGACTGGATTTTACAGTATGACCTGGACATCAACAGATACTCTGCGCTGGATTTTGTCGTCCTTTTATTTTCCCTGCAAATTCTCAGTCTCCTCGGCATGCTTTGTACGCTACTTCAATGGTGCATGATGTGCACGATGCGCCGGGGACTAAAAAAAACGTCAAGGTCAATTTTGAGGGGTTGTCTTATATGACTTAAATATAAAACATGCAGGGGTGCGTGCATCCAGGAAAGGTTCGACGGAGTGGGTTTTGCGGTGCTGATGCGGTCGCACAGCCAAAACGTTTTTTATCACGGTCAACTTTTCGCCATCAGCCGTCGGAAAAAAAAATTCCATGGAAATGCTCTTGCGTACATTAATATAAATGCAAGGAAAAGAGATATTTCCAATAAACTAAATTTATACATATTAAAAAATGGAATTCACGTGATTAAATTGAAAGAATACTTAAAACATGCTAGTAAATAAACAAGTCTACACAATGTTTTATTGATGGTTGAGTGTAAGAATGCAAATACTAGCTCAGCTTATTAACCGTGTCCTAAGGTGAACATAATCTTAAGAAAAACTATAAATAAGATATTTTATTATTATTATTATTTATGTATATTTAATAAATGATGTCTTTGATAATCTCTGTTTTATACTCAGGTTTTTTTTGTTAAGTGGAGATAATTTTTATTTTATAAATATAATTGATAAATATATCTTATTTATTATTAGAGCTTTTTATTAAATGGAAATTTTGAATCGTTATTCAAACTCTTAACTTAAACTGTAAACCAGCTTTGGCTTTGTAATTTATAGTTACTGATCATAAATTACGGCCGTTCTAGAATCTTGGATGAACAATTGCTTATATAAATAACTGCCTAACCATGTTTCAAGTGTCACTCATTTATAAACACCATCTATATGTCTAATGATAAAAACTTATAATTAAGAAGTTTGCTTTTCCTGTGGTTTCAGGTTCGAGTCATGTGGTTGCTAATATAATGACCACTAGAGATTTACATGGTCGCTAACTTCAGGATTCGTGGGATTAGTCGAGGTACACGCAAGCTAGCCAGACATCCACGTTAAAAAACTAGCCAGACATCCACGTTAAAAATTGTCAAAATTGTCACTCGTTTATTTACTTTCACCGTTTAAATATTTATTGTCTGCTCTACCACTTGTACGTAATTAATAGACTCTTCATCGTTACAGACACAACTCACTTTGTCTGTCAAGCATTCCATGCTCCCATTTCACGTTTCTTTTCACAAGGAAGCATGGTGACTTCTACTTTCTAAATCGATAGATGATTATTTAGCAGGAAAAGTCTGTTCAAATATAATTAATCTTTATAAATAAGTTTATTATAAATTGATGTGCAGTGAGTCAAGCGAGTGATAATTACATAAATTACAGTTTTTATTTGTAGTTTTTTTTATATTTTAGCTGTTCGTATATTCTTTATTTAATACCAGTTCCGATATTTTTATTAAATTAAGGTGTTACTTTAGCCGATTAACTGGATTTAAGCTTGATTTATGTTTGGTAACGGTTCAGAGGCTAGCTATATTGTGAATTAGTACTGTGATTATAAAAAAATTGTTCAGTTAATATGTATGGTTAAAATTTAATTTATAATAAAGATAATTAGATACGTCGAATAGTGAGATTAACTCTTTATATCAAATATATATTCAATATCTAACATATAGATTATAGTATGATTTGTACAGAATTTTCAAAGAAAGGCTGCAGAATCTCTCTCTCTCTCTCTCTCTCTCTCTCTCTCTATATATATATATATATATAAAGACAGCTTTCCAGCTTCTGGCGTCAAAAATATGATAACCACACGCTACAAGCAGCAGCGTTTGGCGCGATACGGCACCCTAGCTAATCTATATGATCATCAAGAGTGGGGCCATTCATGAATTGGCATTAAACAGCATGAAAACAATAGGGCTGCTTCTAAAACAGGACAAAATTATTTTTTTTTAAATGTGTTTAAAGTGAAATTCAATAACTGGATACTTACCGTTGTGTTGGGAATAGCAGAGGCTCATTCAACTACAAGCTGTCTTCTTCTCTAAAAAACCAGAAACGTGGCCCGTGACTGTTTATTTATCAATCATTAATTTCAAAATAAGTTTTTGTAAATAGTTTTTATTACCGATATTCTACAATTCGACACCTCGATTTGATTGCAGGTTATATGATTCATTATAGTGGGCAGAGGCAAGGGCTGGAGAGTGGTGCAGACTTGCAGTCGTCGCTTCTTCTCAGAGTTCAACACGAAACTTTTAATTTAATGAATTTTTTAAAAGAAAATTCTTGTTTTTTTACAAAATGGCGTATTCAAAACTTGCAAGTTAGTCACGACCCTCTGTAGTTTGAATAATTTAAATACAAGAAAAACTTTTCTACATCAACAAGATTTCTGACTCTGCCTCCAATTCTATTTAGTTTTTAATTCCAATTGTTTCTAAAAACTACTTTCAAAACATTTACATGTTTATTTATTATTGTAAAAGATGGTAAGCTTCAAACACCTTCAAGTGTAAGAAAAATCTTATTTGGCTTTCATTATTGTTTTGGGAGAAATACACTTTTTAAAAATTATATAAAAAAAATACTATATTATTTGTTTATTATGTCAAATTTTATCATTAATCTTTTAATTGCTATATATTTTGTTTAGAATTGTTTTTTTTTTGTTTGTTTTAATTTTACTTGTTTGAATTTGAGTTAATTTGATTTTTAGATCTACTTTAGTCTTCATTCTTTTTATTATTATTTGTTTTTCTCTTGTTCTTTTCTTAATTGATTTTTTTGTATTTATTGGATTTGATCCCCATTGTTTTTATTAATATTTATTTCATTTGAAATAATTTATGAAATTAATTTTTTTTAACTCATCATCTTTTAACTTTTTTATCTATTAGATTTTGTTCATATTTTTTTTTGTTATTTATTTTATTTTAAATAATTTATGAAATTTAAGGGTTTTTTTTATTTTATCATCTTTCAACCTTTTTATCTATTAAATTTGGTTTTTTTTATTTTAACAAATTTGAAAAAAAATATTAATAGTTCTTTGTAAAATGTTTATGAAATAAAAGGTATTTTTTAACTCATTTTTAATGGCATTATTAAACAACAACAAAATTATTAATTTTCTAAAAAAATTATTTTCCACCTAAACAAATAAGATGAGAAGGGAAACTACGTGTCCTGTTATACTTTAGTCTTTACTTCAACCATGCACTCGTCCAAGCTTCACATAAATTTCTATCTTGAAAGTAACAAATACAAGCTACCGTGTTATATTAAGATTTTGGTTGTTTTTTGCTTTTAAAAAGTGTTTTTTTAAAATAATTTTATTATTTGATTTAAAATAAATATTTTTGGAATTTTTTAATCTTTTTAATAAATCAATGTTAAAAAATAATTTTAAATTTTTAAAAAATATTATTTTAATATATTTTTAAATGAAAATAATTTAAAAATAACAACTATAGTAACTAAATAACTATAGCTTTTAGGATTTTAAGATGAGATGAGGCGGTGAGCATTCATACGTGAATTGATATTAAGAGCATATATCAACTATATCGTCAATATTTTACCATTTTAACATAGTTTGATAAAAGTATTGAGAAAATAATATGAGATAAAAAAATATTTGAAAAATTATACAGATTCAACATGACCGTGATTCTGAATGTTATGAATAATAATTGTTCAATTAAGAAATCAAAAGAAAAATTTAATAACATGTATAAAAATCAACATAAAATTCTATGAAGATTTAATGGTCAATAAATAAGATTCAATATTTAATGATCGAGAAATAAAAAAATAGATAAGTTGATATAGTGCGAGAGAGAAATGAGAGAAGAAATAAAGAATAGGTTGCTGAAGCTCAATTTTTATATACCCGATACTGTTAAAAAGATTTCAACGAGACAATTATAATTGCACAATAAAAAACCATCAAACAAGGTCGTAATTGGTTAGTAGTTTTGCATAAAGTTAATCAAATCCTAAAATACCTTAATCTAAGCTTTACTTATTTAAAACCTGATTAAAATAATGGGTCAACCGGTTAGGCAAACTAGCTTCATAAACAATGCTTCCAACTATATGAACCTATTTTGTACAAGAAAAAATATTCAGATTATTTTTAAAGTTCCAACAAAAAAGGCATTGGTTAATAATGATACCACAACGACAACCTCGCGTAATCAATGGATCTTATTTGTTTTAGTTGATAAAATGGTTTGGCATTGTACAAGCAACTCGCAGTTGATTTTCACCTACGCAAGAAATGAGAGAAATTAAAAAACCTTCCAATGAAAAAATAAAAAAATGAAAAGCCCGGGGAGGATATAAAAAGAGGCTAAAAAAACCCACGTTCCTCGAGCATTACTACCATCTGAACCAATTAACTGTTTTTGCTCAAATCAAGTCATCGACTTTCGATCTACCCATGATCGAGTCCGTTCGTGCACTTCTTTTCCCAGGATATGGCAAATCCTGGTGGCTGATGAGTAAGTTTGTTTTTGTATTTTAAAAGTATTATTAAAAAAATTTGATTTTTTTTTTCCAAATTATTTTAATATGTTTATATTAAAAATAAAAAATATTATTTTAAAATATTTTAAAAAATAATCGATACTATAATATTATTAATCGAGCTTTAAATAAACTTTAATTGAAAAGAGGAAAAAGATATTTAATTTTAATAAAAAAATTGCACTGAGTTGACCAAATATTCAAACTCGAGGGACTACACCACGAATAATTTAACTGTATTAGAATAAGAAACTGTTGCAGAGGAGCCCAACCCTTCTTCCAAGTCAAGCTACCTCATTTCATGTTAGATAGTTGAATCTACCTAACCAACTACCTACCCCTCTCTCTCTACCTCCCCCTCTCTCAGAGCATTCAACAAAGGCAAACTAAAAATCTAAAAAAATAACAACATTTCGTTTTTTACAAACACGAAAAGAAAATTAATGTTTAGCAGCGCATAAACAAGTCGTAGGTGGATGACATGGTCTGTGAGCTAACCAAGCACCATCTAGCAGATAAAATACCGCCACGTGACCCATCTTACCATTCCTCCTCTACTTCCCCTATATATAATCGCCCCCCCTCCCCCTCCATTTCCTGTAATAATCCACTTCATTAACATTCCCCTCTCCTTTTCTTCAAATCGAGGCCAGAACATAAAAAGAAACAGGAGTTGCAAAGTCCAATTCTGGTTAGTTAGATCCCACTTTTTAACTAGGAGTACAGTCTAAACAAAATACTCCTGGTATCCTTCTCAGATCCGCTTTTCTTTCTATTCCGATTCCATTTCGTGTTTCTTGCTCTTGTCCGTTATTATTATTTTTTTCTTATTAAATTACAACCGTTCCTCGTTGACATCGAAAATGCGTTTTAATCCTTCGTTCTGTTTTTCTTTCTTCTTCAGCTAATAAACCACTTGAAAGATTTATTTATTTATATAAATTCGTGTCGTTTGGAAAAAAAGAGATCCAAAAGTGTTGTTTGGCAACTGAAGAGATTTTGTAAACGACATTTCGTTTTGATATTTTTTCTCTCATCTGTTAAGGATCTGTTTGTTAGGTAGGTGTGGTTTGGTGGGTGTTTGTTTTAAAGTTAGGTGCGATGGCGTTTGTCTGGTTACTTGTTTAACGTTAGATCTGCATTTGGTAAAACATGGATTTACCGCTTGTTCACATATATTTTTTTTTTGTAATTAATCACACTACTAAGCGTGCAATTAAAAACATTTTGCTTCATTTTGTTATTATTGTTTTTATAAACTGAGGGATTTTTCTTGTTTGATGACAGGCCAGTTTGAGTTTTGTACAATATGGCGACAGGACAACTCTTCTCTCGAACAACACAAGCTCTGTTTTACAATTATAAGCAGCTGCCTATTCAACGCATGCTTGATTTTGATTTTCTTTGTGGTATGTTTTTTTTTTTTTTGGATTCGTTTTTATCGAGAAAGGAAGAAATGTTATTGAATTGAATATATTTTTTTTGGATTATTGAGTTTGCTGTTATGTGATATTCAATAATTAATTAATTTATTGATGTGTTTATAGGGAGGGAATTACCGTCTGTAGCTGGAATCATTAACCCTGGTGCTGAGGGATTTCAGAAACTCTTTTTCGGTCAAGAGGAAATAGCAATCCCTGTGCATTCGACGTATGATTTTCTTTTCTTCTCTCTCTGTTTTCTATTCCTTTCACTTGTTTTGTTTCTGATTATACGAGTCATTAAATGATTTCTGTACCCAGTTATCGATCTTGGGAGGGTTCATTAGTTATGTTGCAAAAGCAATCAATTTGGTTTGATTTGCTGAGGTTGAGTGTTTTATGATACCAAATCACGATCTGTATCAAGATTACATTTAACTCTTATGATACTCTGCCTTCTGGTGTGCTGGTTCATTAGAACATCAACTCCTTGATGATGAGGCTCCGGTCTACTCAAATGTGATTGGATTATGAGTTGTTGG
This sequence comes from Populus trichocarpa, assembly GCF_000002775.5. NCBI lineage: Eukaryota > Viridiplantae > Streptophyta > Magnoliopsida > Malpighiales > Salicaceae > Populus > Populus trichocarpa. The sequence continues at coordinate 6,657,675 of NC_037292.2, read as the reverse complement.
ATGTGGATCATGTGCTGGTTTTGTTTCTAGTTTTACTAGTCACTTTGTGATTCAAGTACCGATTTTGGAATGGTTACTAGTTGTGGTTTGAAAAAAGTCCATTTAATTTGTTGTGATACTAGATCACGATTGTTATTGAGATTACACTTAATTCGTATGACCTTTTTCTCTCCCGTATGTTTGTTCATTACACTAACCATTAAATGTACTTGTATTTTTCTGAGGTTTAGTTTCCCACTTTTGTTTTATCGTCTTTCTTTGCAGTATTGAGGCAGCTTGTGCTGCTCATCCAACTGCTGATGTGTTTATCAACTTCGCATCATTCAGAAGGTCTGTATTTGTTTGCTTGGTAGTATCAAAGATTGCATGTTTTTGTTTGAACTGTGTAATAATCATCTGTAAACTTGTTTGCAGTGCGGCTGCTTCATCCATGTCTGCTCTGAAGCAGCCAACCGTTCGAGTTGTGGCTATTATAGCTGAGGGTGTTCCTGAGGCAGACGCCAAACAATTGATTGCATATGCTCGGGCTAACAATAAGGCAAGGGCAATGATGCAATGCTATTTGAATTGCAATGAACGAAAAGTTTAAATGGCACAGTATCTTTGGGTCCCTGAGTATTCATTACCCGGTTGACTTAAGTTTTTGCTAATTTAGCGCTGCTGGTGTTTCAGGTTGTCATTGGTCCAGCTACTGTTGGAGGCATTCAAGCTGGAGCATTCAAGATAGGCGATACTGCTGGAACAATCGATAACATAATTGCTTGCAAGCTGTACCGGCCTGGATCTGTTGGATTTGTCTCCAAATCAGTATGCATTCATTCCATTGCTCCTCTTTCTTTTCTGACATGTTTATCAATTAAACCTGAGGTCTCATTTGGTCACTATACATGTATGACATGGAATTTATCATCAATGAAAGAGCTGTTATACCAGAAATGGAAGGAATGACATTCTAATTGGTCTAGACTTGCTATCGCTCTCCTCTAACTCACCATTGCTGTATGTTAAGGGTTCTGATAATAATGCATCTTTTCCAATGCAGGGTGGTATGTCTAATGAACTATACAATAGCATTGCCCGTGTAACCGATGGAATTTATGAAGGTAATTACACATGCTAACTACTTTTTTGGGTTTGTTTTTATGACTTCCCTTATGCAGGCAGATTTCAATTGGAATTAAATCAGCATTATTTTTGTAAATCTTTTAGGTATTGCAATCGGAGGGGATGTGTTCCCAGGATCTACTCTTTCTGATCATGTCCTGAGGTTTAACAACATCCCACAGGTATATTATTGTTCCCACGTATTTTACATTTAATCAAGAGCATGTGCTTTTTGTTTCTCTCTTGCTGACAAATCTGGCAATACATCAAGTGCCAAATTTGTATACATGCTCATTCATAAAGTTAATGTCTGTAATTTGTACTGTTTAATGGTAGATTTGTAATCATGCTATTTTGCCACTGCAACTCTCTGCTGTGACCATTTACTGATTTTGGCAATCTACACTTTAAACTGCTGCATATTATCATATTTGAGGCCTTTTCATGTATTTTTGTGCCTTCTCCAATTTTATTTTCTGATCTTACGCAGGTTAAAATGATAGTTGTACTTGGGGAACTTGGTGGAAGAGACGAGTATTCTCTTGTTGAAGCCCTAAAACAGGGAAAGGTAAGCAAACCAGTGGTTGCTTGGGTCAGTGGAACTTGCGCGCGACTCTTTAAGTCAGAAGTGCAATTTGGTCATGCTGTAAGTGGTTGCCCAACTTTATCACACTTATCTGTTTTAAATCACAGCTGCCATTGCAGTACAAGAGGCATATTCTGAATCTCCCTTGTGACATTGTAAACTAGGGTGCTAAAAGTGGTGGTGAGATGGAGTCTGCTCAAGCAAAAAATCAAGCACTGAAAGATGCTGGAGCTGTTGTTCCCACTTCATATGAAGCTTTTGAGACTGCAATTAAGGAAACATTTGAGAAACTGGTTAGTCTATATATGCTATAAACTTTTTCCCTTGAGTAACTCTCTAAACTTGGATAAATTAAAAGAGAAACTTTCCAAACCAGAAAAGAGACACTCAAGTTTCCCACAGGTGCTTGACCTGCTTTGAGAATTTTATTTGGTGATTTGCTTCTAGGTTGAAGAGGGGAAGATATCATCTGTTAAGGAGTTTACGCCTCCACAAATCCCAGAAGATCTTAACATTGCAATCAAGAGTGGAAAAGTTCGGGCACCAACTCATATTATTTCTACCATCTCTGATGACAGAGGTACTTTTACCTATGCATCCCGAGTTATTGTTATGGTGCGAGTTGGTTTAAATGTCTAATAATGTACTCTTAACCCAACTTTGCAGGTGAGGAACCATGCTATGCTGGCGTGCCAATGTCTTCCATTGTTGAACAGGGTTATGGCGTGGGTGATGTCATCTCTCTTTTATGGTTCAAGCGCAGCCTTCCACGTTACTGTACCCATTTTATTGAGGTAAGTTTCTCATAATTAATTGTATGACCCTTATTTACACTTTTAACTATTACGCTGAGCTTTAAGTTCTATGTTGCACTTGCCTTTTTTTCCTTTTGTTTTCATAGAATGACATTCATTTAGAAGCAATTTTTGGTCCAGCTTCTTTTTAACTGATACATATGAACTCAATCAGATATGCATCATGTTGTGTGCTGACCATGGTCCCTGTGTCTCTGGTGCTCACAACACTATAGTAACTGCAAGGGCAGGAAAGGACCTAGTTTCCAGCCTTGTCTCAGGTACACAATGGGCATGGGATGATTTATTTTCGTTTCTTTGGTGAAATTCTCTACACTATAATTGATGGTAAGGGTTTTTGAGATAACATTACCAGAAAGAATACTGAATCATGATCTTCTGAGACAGGTTTGCTCACAATTGGTCCCCGATTTGGTGGTGCCATTGATGATGCTGCTCGGTACTTTAAGGATGCATATGACAGGGTAAGGCGTAATAAATTTTGCTTGTACATTTGAAATTGGCCTCCCATATTTCTGATAGTTTGTAGAGACTTAGATTAATTTGTGTGCCATTTCTTGTCAGGGTCTAACACCCTATGAGTTTGTTGAAAGCATGAAAAAGAAGGGAATACGAGTTCCTGGTATTGGGCACAGGTGAGAGTTTTCTAGAATTGCACGCAGCTTAAATGCTTTCATTGGCTTCCATTGCTAATATGAATGATGGAAATTCTTGTTTACTTTTTTGGAGAAGGATCAAGAGAGGGGACAACAGGGATAAAAGAGTGGAGCTTCTACAGCTGTTCGCTCGCACGCATTTCCCTTCTGTGAAGTATATGGAGTATGCTGTTCAAGTTGAAACTTACACTCTCTCAAAGGCCAATAACTTGGTCCTTAACGTCGATGGCGCGATTGGGTCCCTTTTCTTGGATCTCCTTGCAGGCAGTGGAATGTTTACTAAACAAGAGATTGATGAGATTGTTGGGATTGGTTATTTGAATGGGCTCTTTGTGTTGGCGCGTTCCATTGGTTTGATTGGGTAAGTTGGATTCCCCTTCAAAATTTCCTTATCGCATCCCTTTGGACTTTCTTATGCTTCTCATTAGGTTACATCAAACCCTTGATATTGACACATTGGCAGTGAGATCACCGACATGATTAACTCTTTCATTAATATGCTTCTAAAAGCTGAACTCCTTGTAGTCCCATCATAGAATTGGCTGGTTGTATGGCTGCTCGATGGATATGACTTACTTAGGACAAAAGAGCGCATAGTGTAATGTGTTGAGGGTGTCTGGCTATACTAGCAAATGCCTGGCTTATGTAAAATAAGGTTCAGTGGTGGGTAAAAGGACCTTGTAAGGATGAGTGGCATGGACCAGCATGTACTACTGCAAATTTGCGTCACTACATGCTACATAATGTTGCATCTGACCCTACAAGTATTTGTTGTTTCAGGCACACCTTTGACCAGAAGAGATTGAAACAGCCTCTATACCGTCACCCATGGGAGGATGTTCTCTACTCCAAGTGAGAGAATAACAGGTAGCAGGTGCAGCTCTCACGTGCTCTACACAAGCCTTTTGTTTTTCAAATTTCTTGAGTCTCTGCTGAAATGTCTGTTCAGTTGTTAGATTAGTGTTGAGCTGCGGCGAGGTCAAGCGTTCCATTGTGTTTGGAAGTTATAAGTAGCCTTTTATCATTTATTAAACAGATGTTGCTATAAGATGCTAGTTTCAGATTTCAAGAAGGAATAACTATGTTGCTGTGATGTATGGGTAAAGAACATTAACCATCACCCAAATGTAAGAGAATTTGTCCTTTCTTGGTATTCCCTTTGGATTTTTGGTCACATTCTCCTGTTGTGGATGCTAATAAAGTAAATGAAATAAGGTTTTTTTTTTTTTTCATAGCTAGAGCTATGAGAGTTTTGTTATAATTATTCTTGTTTTCCGCATCCCTAACGATACTGAATTATTACGAGAAACTATCACACATCAGACAATGTTGGTCCAGTCCACGTGAAGAACTCGGTCCGTGTTATAATTTCACATCTTTATGTTCATCGAAGATGCTCATCAAAGGTGCTTAGCTATCTTTCAAAGGATGTATATTTTTGTGTCAGCATTACGATGCAGGTAGTCAATTCTGGCTTTCAAAATAAAAACCCCCATCACCGCGGAAACGATGGGTGCGTTGTTACACGAAACAAAAGACAAGACAGGTTATGGAATAATATAGTATCTCTCACGTGGACGAGATGGTCATGAGAGGAATAAATCACATGGGCATTGTACTTGGTTGTCCCCTGCCCTTCCTCATAGAACAGAAAAAAAACAGTTTTGGTGTCGGAAACCTTGTCCTGCTCTCTTGCCTTATTTTGTAGAGTTTGTTGTGCACGTTGTTAGGATGGACGTGATGTGCGGGGGAAAAAAAAAACAGAAGCAAGCAAAGAAAGAGAAGCCAAGAATCATAGTAGGAAGAAGAGAGAATTTAATTAGATGTGTAATAGTGTGATACTTATGTTAAATCAATAAAAGTTGCGACACAAATTGAAAAAAAAAAAAACAAGTAACATAGTTCTAAAATATCCAATTATTAAACTCAACTCATCAATATAAATAAAAATAAAAATAAAAATAATAAAATAGATTTAAATAATCCCGGTCTCCTAATTAAAAAGTAACAGGCCGGGCATATATTTGAATAATTTGCTGTGGGGATATAATGTCCCCACCGGTACCACTTCTCTGCATTTGGTCCCGGAATAAAACCAACAACATAAAACATTTGAAGACATTTTGTCTTGAGAAAAAAAGGTGAAGCTAATTGCCAGTCAGGACGATCATGATCTCTTTTAGAGAATGCTCTCAGATGTGCGTGTGTCGCAAGCAACTGTATATAGGTGTCTTGATAAATGATGAGTGTTTAAGGTGTAAGGGCCCTGAGGGGTAGTGAGATAATATTATAGACTCGAAAATAAATCGTGGAAGAATCGCTTACTGTTTAATTACAGACATCTACTCGTTTGACAGCGTGTAGTATTATTTATTTTTTAAAATATTTTTTATTTAGAAATATATTAAAATAATATTTTTTATTCTTAAAATTTTTTAAAAATTGAAATGTAAAAAGAAAGTAAGTGTAATAAATAAGATAGAACTCGGAGATCGCGTCGAAGATTAAGGACCTGGTTTGGGGATCCTTGACCTTGTACTTGCCTGCTTGGGATGAAGAAACATGCTTTGGAAGAAGATTTGTTAACTAATCGTGTTTAAGAATATGTTTTGTTCTCGCGTCAGTCATCCTAATAAATTAATATATTCTCTTCTGGTTTTAGCTTCTTGAGTACTCTGTCTGCCTGACAGGAACTAATTTTTTAGAGGACACGGCTGTCACGTGGGATGTGTGTTCAGAGATGTGTTTTTTTTTTAGGTTGTAGCTTTATTATATGAATTTGCTTCTCTTAAAAAATTGGAGATTTATTTTTGGTAGGTGAGAGTGTGTTGAAAAAAAAAAACCTTGCTTAGAAATTGCTTTGAAAAGGGTGTAGAGGTCTCAAAACATTATTTTTGATACATTTTAAATTATCTTAAATAATTTTAAAATAAATCTGTCAAGATCACTAATAAAATCTAAAAATATAAAAATGATAATTTCCAATTGAAAATCTTTTTGTTTTCCATGCACATGATCTTTATTTATATTTTAAATGTCAACAATAAGTTGATTAGTATGTTGCGAGAAATAATAATATAGGGAAGCATATCGAGTTGACTAGTTGGTTACATTAAATTAAAATTTAATTAAAGAATAATAAATTTCTAAGTGTTTTACTATAGTTATGTCATAGTGCATGCTCTCGAATTCTACTTTGTACTTCAATGGTGGATTCTCTTTAAATATTTGTGAGAATTAAAGGTTTTGATTGGATTTTACTTGATCAAAGACCAATTATATAAGATATAGTTTGAATCTGTAGCATGAATATATAATTAAAAGAAAAGTAGTTAAATAGAGAACTTGAAAAAAATAACTAGGCTTATCTAAAATTTGCGTGAGAAAAATACATTCTAGTCTATATATTATTCATTGACTTTATTTTTAGTCTCTTTAGTTTTAGAATTTTAAGTTTTAGTTTATTTTACTTGTGTTCTAGGCGAGGAGAGAGAAAGCAATTAAAAAACAAGGAGTTGAGAATAGGTGGCAAGGTAACCATGTCATGGCAATAAAAAAGACAATAATGATATAAAACATTTTTTATTCAACGCGAGGATTGTTGTTAAGATGATTTTATCTTTTGTATTGTTGAAAAAAATAGATCGATGTTCGAGATTTTTTTCTATTAATTCAGGTTAATTTTGTGTTTTTTTACAGATTAAATGATGATTTTAAAATTATAAATAGGTCTATAGAGTTTTTTATTGTGTTTTTTAATCCTTTTTAAATAAAACTAGTTGAAAATTAGATTTTTAAGTTAATTAAATCAGAACCTGACTTTTTATCATCTTATACAAAAGTACTAGTAATTATTTAATTGATCATTATATATAAATTTATTATGCATGATATTTTAAGTTTGAGATCATGAATATTATATTATACATTTTTTTTTCAGATTGCATGCAGAATAACGAGACATGATGTTTAACATGTTTTCCTAATTAAAACTTACTTTATATAACATACTAAGTTTTTATATTAAAAAAACAATATTCATTGGAAGAAATTATTTAAAAAAAGATATGTATACTTTTTAATTTATCTTATTAAATACATGTATTTGTATTTAATTTTTAATGTTGTTGACTCATGCTGTTTGGAATTGTAGTGATAATTATTTTTCAAAGGACTTCTAATTTGAAAATATATTAAAATAATAATATTTTTTATTTTTAAATTTTTTTTATGAAAATAACATATCAAAACCATCTAAAATTATAAAAAAATTAATCTAAAATAAAAAAAATATTTTTTAAAAAACAACAAAATCTAAATTTGTTAGCACAGGCTAAAGAAGCAAGAAAAAGACAATACAAGCCTGCAACAAAAATATTTGGGGGAGTTTGGTTTGGAGGCGTGGTTGACTTTTTTTTATGGAATCCATATGAAAAACATATATTTTTTGCTTCTGTGAGGCGTTGCTTATGCTTTAAAAGGGTATATCATTAAAAAAAAAAACACCACATCTCTAAGCCAAATACACACAAAATATCTTGGTGTGGCAACTTCCCAAAACCCACTCTTCTATTGTCCACCAATCAAGTGGTCCTCTATTGGCATCCCTCTCCTCTTCCCTTTAATGAAGCTCTCTTTTAAATTTTATTTTTTAAAAAATATAATTTTTTAATTTTTTTAAATCATTTTAATTTGTTAATTTCAAAAATAATTTAAAAAAATAAAAAAAATTATTTTAATACATTTATAAAAAAAAACACTTTAAACTACAACTAATAATACAATCTTAAACAGACCCTCAACTCTTAATGCCCGCAATTAAAACAATTTCATCACGCGCACACGCGCAATAATACAAAATACATTACAATATATAAAAAGGCAAAAGACAATGAAACTTTTTCGTCAATTTTCTTTTCGGGATTTAATGGTCTCCGTATCTCGAGACCGGACGTCGGGACTAAATTCCTGCTATTGTATAGCCTTAAACAAGGGTGTGTGCAGTGCTCCTACTTAATTTTCTATTCAAACATTTTCTTTCCCTCAAATCCAAACTCTCTTCTCCTGCCAATCCACACACACAAGATCAAAAAGACCAGACCAGGCATTCTTTGTTTTGATCTCCTTCCCATTTCTCTGTAACCCAACACAAGATCTTAGTAACCCATGTGAGGTTTTCCTTCCCCCTTGTCTCTGTTTTGTTGTTGTTTTTTGTTTTCCTTGTCACTCTCCTGTCCACCGCTAAATATACTAGGTTAAACCAAAAGCAAGGAAAATAATTGAAAAAAAAAAGGAATGGCATCACAATCACAAAGACAAAGCAACCAGCGGCAGCACCAGAATCAAGCGGCGCAGTCTTCTGGTACCAGTAACATGAGGCAACATCATCACGCCACAGAATCAGTAAGCAAAGCAATTGCACAATACACTGTCGATGCACAACTCCATGCAGTTTTTGAACAATCTGGCGGGTCTGGTAAGTCGTTTGATTATTCACAGTCAGTTAGAACTACTAGTCAGTCAGTACCCGAGGAACAAATCACTGCTTATTTATCAAAAATCCAAAGGGGTGGTCATATCCAGCCATTTGGGTGCATGATTGCTGTAGATGAAGGGTCGTTTAGGGTCATTGCATATAGCGAAAATGCCAAAGAAATGCTTGGTTTAACTCCACAGTCAGTCCCTTCTCTAGATAAACAGGAAATTCTCTCTGATGGGACTGATGTAAGGACTCTTTTTAGGCCTTCGAGCTCCGCTATGCTTGAAAAAGCATTTGGTGCAAGGGAAATAACTTTGTTGAATCCAATTTGGATCCATTCCAAGAATTCCGGGAAGCCTTTTTACGCAATTTTGCATAGGATTGATGTTGGTATTGTTATTGATTTAGAGCCTGCTAGGACTGAAGACCCTGCTTTATCCATAGCAGGGGCTGTACAGTCTCAGAAATTAGCAGTTCGTTCGATTTCACAATTACAATCACTTCCTGGTGGGGATATTAAGTTATTGTGTGATACTGTAGTGGAGAGTGTCAGAGAGCTTACCGGGTATGATAGAGTTATGGTTTATAAGTTTCATGAAGATGAGCATGGTGAGGTTGTGGCTGAGAATAAAAGGGCTGATTTGGAACCTTATATTGGTTTGCATTATCCTTCTACGGATATACCACAAGCTTCAAGGTTTTTGTTCAAGCAGAATAGGGTTAGGATGATTGTGGATTGCCATGCTACACCTGTCCGTGTTATCCAGGATGAGGCGCTTATGCAGCCTTTATGCTTGGTTGGTTCAACTCTTCGAGCTCCTCATGGTTGTCATGCTCAGTATATGGCGAATATGGGGTCAATTGCTTCATTGGCCATGGCTGTTATTATTAATGGAAATGAGGAAGAAGCTATTGGTGGGAGGAATTCAACGAGGCTTTGGGGTTTGGTTGTTTGCCATCACACTTCTGCTAGGTGTATTCCATTTCCGCTTCGTTATGCATGTGAGTTTTTAATGCAGGCTTTTGGACTTCAATTGAACATGGAATTGCAGTTAGCGTCACAGTTGTCAGAGAAACATGTCTTGAGGACTCAGACTCTCTTGTGTGATATGCTTCTCCGTGACTCTCCTACTGGCATTGTCACTCAAAGTCCCAGTATCATGGATCTTGTGAAGTGTGACGGGGCAGCTCTTTATTACCAAGGACAGTATTATCCATTGGGCGTGACCCCAACCGAAGCCCAAATAAAAGATATTGTGGAGTGGTTGTTGGCCCTTCACGGAGACTCAACTGGTTTAAGCACAGACAGTTTAGCTGATGCTGGGTATCCTGGGGCAGCCTCACTTGGCAATGCAGTTTGTGGAATGGCTGTTGCTTATATTACTAAGAGAGATTTTCTTTTCTGGTTTCGGTCTCACACTGCAAAGGAGATCAAATGGGGTGGTGCGAAGCATCACCCAGAGGACAAGGATGATGGGCAGAGGATGCATCCACGTTCTTCATTCAAGGCATTTTTGGAGGTGGTGAAGAGCCGGAGTTTACTGTGGGAGAATGCAGAAATGGATGCCATTCATTCTTTGCAGCTTATTTTGCGAGACTCATTTAGGGACGTTGAAGCAACCAATTCTAAGGCAGTTGTACATGCCCAGCTCGAGGATACAGAATTGCAAGGGATGGATGAGCTCAGTTCGGTCGCAAGAGAAATGGTGAGACTAATAGAGACTGCAACTGCTCCGATATTTGCTGTAGATGTTGATGGCTGCATAAATGGGTGGAATGCAAAGGTCGCTGAGTTGACTGGGCTCTCAGTTGACAAGGCCATGGGGAAGTCTTTGGTTCACGATCTTGTTTATAAGGAATATGAAGAAACAGTTGACAAACTCCTTCATCGTGCTTTAAGAGGTACCTGCTTTATATCTCACATATTTAAGTTGTTTATCAAGTAAGATTGTCATCTCATGGCAATGAACTTTTTTTCTAAAGTTGCATCTGAGCATGCAGTCCCCTTTAATAGAAATAAATCTTGGAAAACGTATATGGGTTTTGCAAAAAACTGGAATTAAAAAAGTTGATAAATGGAAATGTAAAAGAAGGTCAAACTCAAATCCTGGAAATAATTCTAATAGAAACTTTCATCAAACTAAGAATACAATTGGCTCACTCATAAGTTTTACATGAAGTACATTGTAATAGTTTCATCTGCATGGGATACCTGACTAGTCTTCTGATCAAATGACTTGAATGAAGTAACGTGTATAATTGCTTCTCTTGAATGCTCTCTGTTGACAAAGACAAAATGAAGTGCTGATGCATCAAAGGCTGTGGCAATGCACAATTTATTCAAAATTAGCAATAAATAAAAAGGAAATTAAGGGTTTTGGGCTTTTAAGAGGAATCAGCTAGTCAGGAATTTGAATACTGCAATGGAGAAGAATATATTCTACAGACATCATTCACTAGGATCTTGGGTGCCTCATCTTGGGCAAAATCCAGTAGACATTCGCCATTAAGAAGAGCCTAGAGGCTGAAGCATTTCTCATCGAACTTTCTTTGAAAGTGGATTACTGCAGTCTTGTGTATGACTTGACCATTGAGATGAGTCCATTTTATAACTAGCAGCTTAGAAGCAAAGCCCTAGCTTCCCTGTTATTGTAAGACTCTTAAGGACTGAGAGGCTGCTGACGATATAGCTCTGTGTTCATAAGATCCAGCCTTCAAGTAAATCTCTAGGTCCCTGAATGTTGAGGTAGCTCCAAGGACTGAGTCTCTACAGCCCTAAAGAAACTGCTGATCCAGTTACTATAATTTCCAGGGAACAAACTTGCACTCAACACCTCTCTTGTAAGAAAATAGTTGTTCACACATGCTTTAAACTCTAAAAGTTAGTGAAGAGATCAGTTCCCTCTTCCAAGTACTTTGTAACTGTTGGGTGGATCCAAACAGAACATGTTCGAAACGACTCCTTTAATCATGTTTCAAGCATGTGATGGGCCTCCATAATATGTGCTTATTGCTTACATTACCTTTATCTATGCATTTTTTTAGGTGTCAAAGAGAGTATAACCTAGAACATTGTATGCTATATCGCTACAATAACACAGTTTTGATTACAAAAAAAAAGAACAGAAAAGATAATGCTCACGCAATGGTTTGAAATAGAAATTTGATAGATGCCTCATCCTACAGTGCTAATATGGACAGTGTATGTGATCATTCTTAGCAGCACTTTAACATAACAGTAAGACAAGCTTTGATGTAGTTTTGAGGAACTGAAACACAGCAACATAAAACAAGGCCACTTATTGTGGTTTGATATTCTATTAATTTTTTATAATCTATTGCTTCAATTATGTTTAACTGATGCAGGTGAGGAGGATAAGAACGTGGAGATAAAATTGAGGACATTTGGCTCTGAACACCAAAAAAAGGCCCTTTTTGTGGTGGTAAATGCTTGTTCTAGCAAGGATTACATGAATAATATAGTTGGAGTCTGCTTTGTCGGTCAGGATGTTACAGGTCAAAAGGTGGTAATGGACAAATATGTCCATATACAAGGTGATTATAAGGCTATTGTACACAGCCCCAATCCTTTGATCCCTCCTATATTTGCTTCAGATGAAAACACATGTTGCTTGGAGTGGAACACTGCCATGGAAAAATTCACGGGGTGGTCCCGGGGGGAAGTTATTGGGAAGATGTTGGTTGGGGAGGTTTTTGGCAGTTGCTGTCAGCTCAAGGGTTCAGATGCACTGACAAAATTCATGATTGCTCTGCACAATGCAATTGGAGGGCAAGATACAGACAAGCTACCATTTTCATTTTTTGACCGGAATGGAAAGTATGTGCAAGCTCTCTTGACAGCGAACAAGAGGGTAAATATGGAGGGAGAGATTGTTGGAGCCTTCTGCTTCTTGCAGATTGCAAGTAATGAGTTGCAGCAAGCTTTGAAAGTCCAGAGACAGCAGGAAAAGAAGTGCTCTGCAAGGATGAAAGAGTTGGCTTACATCTGCCAGGAAATAAGGAATCCTTTAAGCGGTCTACGCTTTACCAACTCGCTTTTGGAGAACACGGACTTGACTGAAGATCAAAAGCAGTTTCTTGAGACTAGTGCTGCTTGTGAAAAGCAGATATTGAAGATCACTCGAGATGTTGATCTTGAGAGCATCGAAAATGGGTTAGTTTTCCTCTAACAAATTATCAAAACTTAATATTGATGGTCAGGTGATTATTTATGCTTTGGTACTATTTTTTGAGAAATGTCTGTTAGTTGAGAAATACTACTTTAAAGGTATGGACATAATCATTTTGGCACTAGGTGAATGTCTTTCTCATGCAGTTTCATTCCCTTGAGTTCATTTGGAGATTTTTTATGTCTCTTCTACACATTTCCTGATTATGAACCAACTAAGACTTTAAATTCTTGACTCGGATGTTACTATACTGATCTGCTTTTAGTAATCGACACTATTGACTTGACCACCTGTGGATGCCAAGGCGGTAAACAATATGAGTTTCTTTTCTGTAATTCCATTTTAAGTCTTTTTAGTAATCCCAGGTGATAGCTTTGCTTTTGACAACATCTATAAGGAACAAGATGTAGGGACACAAATCATTTCGTAAATCCATTGCTCACAAATGCTGAATTACATTTTGATCCATAACTTTTTATGACTGTGTGATTAGGTCCAAAAACAACTAAAAAATAAAACTCTCCTTTTATAACCCTTTTGCCCCTGAAGTCTTGATGCATCAACTTAATTTTACAACATAGATAAGCAATGCATAATACTGCAGTTCACTTTTTGATAGACCTTAGAAAAAAAATTAATTAATCTGTAAAGAAAATAGATACAACCAATCAATAAAACTATAAGAATTAGATCATCCAATCCAAATATCACGAATTAGAAAGTAAAAGGCGGAGAAAACTCAAGATCTACAATTAGAGAAACTAAAAAATCTTTTAATGGTTTCATTAGAGAGGAGATGTCAAAAAATTGGATCCTCTTGCTATTGATAGTTGAATGTATATGAAAAGATTAAGTTACCAACAAAATTACAAGGAAAACTCATATTTTTAATTAAATAATTTGGATGGATTCATGTGATTATAATTTCATATTTGAAATTGAATTTCTCAAGTAAGATGAAATCGGTCATGTTACTCATTGATAAATTGGAAAAAAGCATAGCAGACAAGGTAAGGTGCGCTGATATTATTTCAAGTATATAAGTTGACTCGATATTTTAAAGAACACTGTTTAGGTATTGTTGTTACTGTGAAAGAAGAGTGCAAATGTTAGAAAGATTATCAATATAAAGAAGCCAAGAATTTTATCAAATGATAGAAAAACTGGATGAAACTAAAGCGATAAAGAATTATTACTAGGATAAATAACACTATCATGTAAAATTCATGAAATTCAATTAGAAACAAAAGATATTATCTTTGACAACATTGAAAAATGTAATAGACTTGAGAAACAATTTCAATCTATGATAATTAATCATATCATGTGAGTTTGATTATTAGTTAAAAAATTGGTTATTTTTGCTTATATTGATAAATTGAGAAAATTTAAGGATCAATATGGATTCTAGCATCAAATCCAAGGACAAATGAAATTACTAGAAGAAGACAAAAATAACAATCTAATGGTTGCAATTCAATTTATTGTAAAAGTGTGTTATACACGTGTGACATGGTATCATGGTCGTACATATGATTTTCTTTTAAATTAATTATTGTGCATTCAAGTGCATTTTATTTTATTTCTCATCTCAACCTCTAGCAGACATATCCTAACGAGAGGGTGTCTCCATTTGCTTTTGAATAAGTTTACTGGAGCTTGAGAAGGCTGAATTCTTATTCGGGAGTGTCATAAATGCTGTTGTTAGCCAAGCAATGCTATTGCTGAGGGAAAGAAATCTGCAATTGCTTCGTGATATTCCAGAAGAAATAAAAACGCTGGTGGTTTATGGTGATCAGGCAAGAATTCAACAAGTACTGGCTGATTTCTTGTTGAATATGGTGCGTTATGCTCCATCTTCAGCAGGTTGGGTAGAGATTCATGTTTGTCCAACACTGAAGCAAATCTCTGATGGACACACTCTCGTGCATATGGAGTTCAAGTATGCTCTCCTCAACTCTTTTGCATGTTGTTGATAACATTATCTATATTGATAAAAGGAAAATCCAAAAAATTGATGATGATAGTTACCTGTGTTCCTTTTTCCTTCTCTATTTTCTTTTAAACCCCTTTTTTGTGGTATTCTAATAGCTGCAGTAATGTTATCCTGGAGTTTCATTATAAATGCCATCTCCTTATTCTATTATTTTCTTCTGTGAAACTGTGATGGTTTCTACAATTTTTTCTTTAGCTCAGTCTTTTTGTATCTTGTTTGTTCTTCCCCACTCCTCATGATTGGTTGCACATCCTAATAATCTGGTCTCCAAGTTGTATAGAATTCAATTTTTAGATTTGATCTGCCATAACCATGCTTCTCACCATGCACAGAGCTATAGTTGTAGAATTTTGACATCTAAACTGGTTGCTTCCTCGAATTTGTAGAATATTGGTTGTATGAACAAGGATGGTTGATGATGCTGTAATAGAGAGTTATCTGTGCTAACTGTTTGTTGTTTAAATGATAATGTGGTTTATATGAAGTCCAATTCATGCTTCTTCATTTTATGCTTCTTCTGTTCATCGTATCATATAGACCAAGGAAATATAGATGATAGTTGTTAATCACATTGCAATTTGCTCCTCCCCCTCTTCAATGCGCTTTGGTACTAAATTAACTAATATTATTTATTATCATTTTTCTTGAAGGATTGTTTGCCCTGGTGAAGGTCTTCCTCCTGAATTAGTTCAAGACATGTTCCATAGTAGTAGATGGGTTACTCAAGAGGGCCTAGGGCTCAGCATGTGCAGGAAGATTTTAAAGCTAATGAATGGTGAGGTCCAATATATTAGAGAGTCAGAAAGATGCTATTTCTTAGTTATCCTCGAAGTACCCATGCCTAATAGTGTGAGAGGTATAACTGTAAAAAGTGCTGCAGACTAGGATGCTTGGTCTGTAACGTCTATTAAAGAGCTTTCTCAATTGCAAACTGATACTTGTTCTGCTGCGGCCGAGGGGGTGGTTCCAAAATCCAGGTACAAGGTGCATGTGCCAGTGCGGGCCACCTAATTTGGCAAATTTATCCTGCAAACAGAACTGTTTTGCTCTATCCATTGAGAATATGGTATATGCTTCTTTATCAACACGAGTCCAAATCAACAACCTACACATGTGAGGTAGCTTCTTGATTTCTAGCCTCTTAATTTGAGGATATCATCAATGTAGATAGCCAGGTTATAATGCTGTGGTTTGCTGTCGTTGTTATAAATAAAAAAGCATCAAAAGGATGCCATTAGATTTTAGCAGAGGCTTCCACAATAAAGGCCCTCCAAGTATGGATACATTCGACTGCTGCAAGTATATATCTGTATGTAACGTAGCTTCCGAAATCCCTAGATAACTGTAACATGTTTGTCTTTACGAGGTTACTCCAGCGAGAGCCAGTCAAATAATTTATCATTTTCTCAAGTTTAATAAGTCAAATGTCCTGCTCTAGCATGTAGTTTCAGGATTTGTATTTTGTCTTTCCTGTTACCCCTTGATTGAGGATTTTGGACTGCGTAAGTTTGGACCACTTGTTTTATAGCTTGGTTGGTCTTTCATTGTACGGAACGGTCACATGTATGCCCAAGAGTGTGCTCGGATGCGTGCTGCTCGCATGCTTTGCAGGTGGGTTTGTGCATAAATTTCTTCGTGTACAACTAGCGTAAGTTTAGACACTTCATTATTTTATTAGTGATACCATATGCATGAATGTGGGTACATTTAATAACTTACTTTTTCTTGAATTAATCACCCAGTGACCCCAAAGACGAACTCAAATTCTTGTCCCCTCTGCCTACAGGGTCATGGGTACATTAAATTACTCAAAGATACAAGACGACTACTATTTAAGATGTATGTGCTTGGTGAACTTACGCAATTCTTTTTAGTCCCAGTGGCTGGTTTTGATAACATGATTTGACTTAAACGGCAAGTGGGTAAACTCTCCACCTTTTTGTGATTTTGTGTTTTTCCTGGCTTTTATAGCAGCAGGGTAACTCTCTCCTGCTTTGTGTTGCATTCCTGATGAATAGAATCCTTAATTCATCCAGAAGAAGAAAAAAACTCCACCTTGTCGGAGGATTTAGCTCGAAGACCAAGATATAGAAAAGTAAAATAGCATATCATTAGAGATTAGTTTTTGTCTCTATGCATGCAAGTGGTACCGATAATACCAGCTCATACTTGATGGAAAAGTTTGCTTGATGAGATTTCCCGATCAACCTGCAAGTCAGCTTGAATATGTCTGTTTTATACTAGCTCCAGTCACATGAGCGGAGACAAGGGTGTGACTTGTAGAGACATCTCAAAGCTAGTGGAATTCCTATTTCATTGCAAATCTAGTGACCCCGGACTTGGTCAGGACAAGTTTCTCAGTAGATCGTCCAGGCTATTTAGCCTAGTCCGATACTTGATTGCAATCAAAACCTAATCA
This sequence comes from Populus trichocarpa, assembly GCF_000002775.5. Lineage (NCBI taxonomy): Eukaryota > Viridiplantae > Streptophyta > Magnoliopsida > Malpighiales > Salicaceae > Populus > Populus trichocarpa. The sequence continues at coordinate 6,640,430 of NC_037292.2, read as the reverse complement.
AGTTAAACATTGAAATAAATTAATGACGCAAGAAGGGGAAAAAATGCTTTGTGGATCGAATTCTTAACTTACAAATTGACTCGATGACATAATAGTTTGAACCCTTGACCATATTAGACCCGACCGGGAAGCGAATTTGACCACTGTAATGCCCAAGGGTTTATCAACTATCCCTTGTTAGTTTTTAGTATAAGATGTGAGTTTACCTGAATCTGCCTCCAGTCACTATCACACTAAAAAACTACTCCGTCCATGCACGCCCTTAATCATGTTGTGCACGCAAAACGAAAGCTGTAGAGAGGGCAAAAGTTCTAAAGAAACGAAGGAGCGAAAGAAATAGGGCTAGTTGCCTCTTGCTTCCAAAATCGGAGCTAACCATAAAAAAAGATTTATTAAGAACGACACACACATTTTGGGGAGAGATTAGGCATAAAAATAGCTCACGGGCATGTATTTAAAAGAGGGGAAACATGGTCAAAACTTAAAACAGAACCATGCCCATGCTCCCCATTCAAGAAAAATAAGTCATGGATCCTGTTTATAGAAGATAAAGACACCAAACATTTTTTTCTCCCTTCATGGCAAATTCTTCTAGATATATAGACACATAGAACAAGCATCTAAATTATAGATGGTTAAGACAGGTTCAGCTTGGACGTCAATTTGATTGCGTCTTACCTTTTCAAGGCTGACCTGCATGAATCACTTACCTATCTTCTTTATTGATCACGCCTTTCATTAACTCGTAAACCGACCTTAATCTTGTGTGAGGAGGCATCACAGTAAAGTTGAAAATGAGCTAGAGTAAAAACATATTTAATAGAAAATGTTATTTTTGGGAAGCTACATATAGTGTTATAAAATAATTCTTAATTTAAAAACCACCTTAAAAAAATATTAAAATTAATTTGGGTTTGATAAAGTAGATTTAGGTTAACTTAACCAACACATGACCTAAGATATAAAACTGGGATAACCCTTAAAAATAAAAACTAAAAAAATTCCAAAGCTCAAAGTCCAATAACTAAATGTCAACAGATGAAAATAAATAAAAATTAACTTTTTTTAAAAAAAATACATCAAAAATAATAACTCAAGTCAAGTTAGGATAAAATTGTAAAGGATAAAATTAAAAAAATACAAATAATAAAAAAAATAGCAATTAAAAGAACGAGGATCAAATTAGATATAAAAATTAAATGAAATAAAATGTCGAGGGATGATATCGAATTTTTTTTCCAAAAACATTAAAATTAAAATAAATCAAAAATAAAAAAATAAAAACTAAATTTAAAATAAATACAAACTAGATTAAACAATTGAATTTTTAAATGCTTGGCATGAATAGCAAGAGTCAGGAGAGGCAAAAGAAGAGGGGGTCCATCGCCGCCTAACCTAACAAAACACGCCACTTTAATAGTTATGTTCAACCATTTTTGTCTATCAGAAGACCTCCTACGTGCCTCTAAAATAGATCGAGACACAATCACATGTTGACGCGCACGCGTGAGTATTTTTTTATTAATTTATTAATATTTTAAATTACAAAACATCCCTTAAAAAAAAATTGAATATGTAAAAAATCATTTTGCAAAGACAAAAATATTCTCCTAAACCAGTCTTAGATTTTAGTTAGATATGTCATTTCACTGTGTATAAAATACGGAAAAACTAAAGAACCTCAATCTACAGGTTCAAATTTTACTTTGCAATAAAATGTAAAAGACACAAAAACCCCTAAGTTCAATAGTACTTAATGGAGGAGGTGCCATGGCGAGCAATCCAACAGCCCATCATCACATTTATTAGACAGTAGTAAAGACAGAGAACCGAGAGAATATAATAGTCATCTTCAATAAGTCAATTCAACAGAGGCTTGCCTTTGCAAAGTAAGTAATTCAAAACGTTGAAGCTGTTAAGCTCCCACGTTTTCCATAATTAAAGCCAAGTGGCACCATTGACAAAAAGGTAATTTAAGAGAAGGTGGAGTGAAATTAAACTGTAATTCAATTGGAGGCAGGAAACACTAACCTGACACGCTGTATCGCGTATAATCGACGCGCTATTACAGCGGACAAATAGGCAAAAATCTACCGGTACCATAGGCTATAAATATACACGCAATTGAGCAGCGAGTGTAAGGGACAAAAGTGTCTTGGCATTTTACTGTAACAGGAACGTCTGGTCCGGATTGTTTGATTCAGACGATGAAAAAGGAGCACAGAGCCAGAGACCCAGAAAAGGACAACATGAGATGACCATAACCGAACCAACGACAATCAAGCGCAAGCCTTCTGGGAGAGGAAGGGTTCCTTGCTGGGGAGGTTTTAATGCACATGGATCAATCATCCGGATAAATAAATGATTTATTTTTCCATTGGAGATATATTTTTATTATCATGTTAATTTTTTTTTTTTACATATAGTGTATTAAATCATTTTATAATTGGATTTTGTCTGGATCATTATATTATGAAAATACTCATGCATAATCCACTAAATATTGGACCAATTACTTCAAAAAATATTTGAGTGTTGGGTGTTTCTACTCTATCTATATACAAAAAAAAATAAAAAAAATACCCCCTGTACATATCACTTGAAAATTCTTATTAGAATATTTCATATAATTTTAGCTGTATTTTTTGAGATTTTCTTTTCTTTTTAGGCTGTTAAATTAAAATCAATTTATTTAAATTAAAATTAAAATCCTTATAATTTTGCAATTAGATTTATACCAAACGAGGGAGTTTGATCAAGTTATTAAATAAACAAATATTTACTATAATTTGAGATGTGTAACCTCTCGTGATCAAATTAAATAAGTATTGTGATGTAATTTTAATTCTCATGATTATTTTCTTTAATTATCATAGTTCAAATCTCAATTTACAAAATTTTATAAAGTAAAATTTCTTCTAATTGGATTTTAATGATTTCATTGTAATGGTGAAAAAAATATTTTTTAATTAAAAAAATAACTTGAAAACTCACTTGCAAGCAAAATAAATATTTCCGTGATGTTTAAGTTTGTTAGAGAGAGGAAGTAAGTGAAATAAAATATTAGAGGGAGAAAGTAAAAGGAGGAGAGGAATAATAATAATAGCAAGCAACAAAAAACAAAAGAGAAAGAGTGAAGTCTTGTGAGCTGAAAGTGATTAGAGGGAGGGAGGGAGGGTAAAAGAAGAGAAGAAAAAAATAATAACTCAAGAAACAAATTCTTGACCCCTCAAACCCTATTCATCAAGAAATCTAGAACAAGCAAGTTAGAAAAAGAAAGAAAGAAAGAAAGATTTCAATGAACTGATTTATCAAGAAGCAAAGGAATGGAAAGCACAGCACCAGCAGAAGAGCTACTAAAAAAGATCGAAGAACTTGAAGCAGGACACCATCATCTTCAACAAGAAGTGTCAAAGCTCAAGCTCTCCTCTACTACTACCGACCCAAAATCAACCCAACAACGGTCCCATTCAATATCTCCTCAAAGGTCCGGTCCCAGGAGACGGGTTTCTGGTGGGCCAACCGGGTCAAGTTTTGAGGCTGCTTGGAAGAAGGGTTCTGCTTCATCTAGACATTCATCGCCTCTACAGAAAGAAAGTAGAAGTTTGAATAGTGATAATGTTAGAGATGGCAACAGTAATGGTGGTAGAGAAGGAGGAGATGGCAATAGTGGACCTTCTGCTGTGAAGTTTACTGATAAACAGTATTTGAATATATTGCAGTCTATGGGACAGTCTGTTCATATTTTTGATGTTTCGGGTCGTATTATTTACTGGTAAGCTTGTGTGTTTGTGTCTTGTATTTTTATTTCACATCATTTGTCATTCGGGGCTGTTATTTGCGTGTATGGGGTATTTCTTTTGGTTTGAACTTTGAATGGGCAGTTGATTTATAATCAATGCTGTTGGAACTGTATATATTTTGATGTTTGACTATGGAAATTGTGATTCTGATTTCTGAATTTGGTCCGTACTGTATGATAATCCCTTTTAATTTGGAGTTGTATTGTAAATTTGTGCCTTTGAACAAGTTTTGCGTGGTTTCTTTCTTCTTTTTTTATGTGAGAATTTGTTTGGAGGACATTGATTTATGGGGTTTAGGTGTATCTTATGATTGTGCAGGAACAGAACAGCGGAGAACCTTTATGGTTATTCAGCTGCTGAAGCTCTTGGTCAGGATGCTATTGGGCTGCTAATTGATCCTCGGGATTATGCGCTGGCGAATGGTATTATTCAACGGGTTAGTATGGGGGAGAAATGGACAGGGAAGTTTCCAGTTAAGAACAAAATGGCTGAAAGGTTTACAGCTGTTGCTACTAATACTCCACTATACGATGATGATGGCGCTTTGGTTGGGATTATTTGTGTATCGAGTGATTCACGGCCTTTTCAAGAAATGGAAGTTGCATTGTCGGATTCAAGGAACTTGGAAACAGAGTCGAGCCATAGAAGGCCCAAGAATACTGTCATGACCAAACTTGGTCTTGATTCTCAACAGCCCTTGCAAGCAGCGGTTGCGTCAAAAATATCGAATTTGGTCAGTTCATTAGTTTTTATCTGTTCTTGTGTATTTAAATATTCACCGTGGTGTATCTTGATAGTTAGAATCACCAAAACAGGCATCCAAGGTGAGTAACAAAGTCAAGTCCAAAATTCACATGGGAGAGAGCAACACGGATCGTGAAGTAGGGAGTGGGGATAGTCACTATTCTGACCATGGGTACTCAGATGCAGCTCTATCTGACCATCGGGAGGATGCAAATTCTAGTGGAGCTAGCACACCAAGAGGAGATTTGCATCCATCTCCTTTCGGTGTATTTTCTAATCTTGATGACAAGTCCCCAGTAAAACCATCCAGAGACTCTGGTGATGAGAGTGAAGGAAAGCCTGCAATTCACAAGATCATTACCTCAAAGGCAGAAGCATGGATTGGTAAGAAAGGGTTGTCATGGCCCTGGAAAGGGAATGAAAAGGAAGGTTCAGAAGCAAGGACAACCCGTTTTGGGTGGCCATGGTTGCAAAATGATCAAGAGAGTGAAACGTATCATCAGACAAGTCCCTCTTCTGGTGCAAAATCTGAAAGCCAGGTCAGTGAAAGTATTCGGCCTGCCACTAACGAGGCCTCTGGGTCTTGGTCTTCAATTAATGTTAACAGCACAAGCAGTGCTAGTAGTTGCGGAAGTACCAGCAGTACTGTGAATAAGGTGGATATGGACACTGATTGCTTGGACTATGAAATATTGTGGGAGGACTTGACAATTGGAGAGCAAATTGGGCAAGGTAACTGTCTTTAAATTCAAAAGCATGCTTCTAGAGCATTGACTCTAATCTACATTTGATCTTTCCTGAACTTGAAATTTTTTGCGTCCTCATTGAATGTCCAGTGACAAAACAGTGATCTTCCATTATACTTCTTTATCTTTAAGCTGGGACTATTTTTTGACTATGCTTCATTCTCATTTTCACCTTACCCTTTTTACTCTATATTCCTGCAGGTTCTTGTGGAACTGTATATCATGCCCTGTGGTACGGATCAGTATGTTCCTTTGCTCTTTACCTTTTAAACATCTTAATTCTCAATGATGCATAATCACAAATGTATATGAATTCAGATTTTTGAGACAAGATATAGTGCTGTCCCTGCTCTGTCCAAATCTAAGGCTTTCATTTATGTTAATTATGGGTAATTTGAACAGAAGCAAATTGAAATCCAAAGTGACTGTCTGAACTTTGTAAGCATGTATGTGCATGACATTGATAAGTGTTACATAAATCTCTTAAATGTGATGTTTTGTGCAATTAGTGCATATGTGACTTTGCTTTCTTATTCTTACAAAAATAAGATGCTGCCTTGTGAGCTAGGATCTTTATGAAGCTTTAATTGCTTTTTTGCATTGAATGAATTGAGGTAAAGAATAACAAAAAAAAAATTGAGATGATGATATTTTTTGTCTTTGGTTGAGTAATATGCATTTTATTTCAGGATGTTGCTGTCAAGGTATTCTCCAAGCAAGAATATTCAGATGATATTATACTTGCATTTCGACAAGAGGTGGGATTTCCAGTTACCTCAAGAAAATCTTAGTTACAGTTTCTTGTTAGCTTAAGAGAATCTTATTTACAGTTTCTTGCCATTTAAATGCATTTCAATTGGGATGTTTTTAGAATCGTCAGGTCTCTTGCTACGCATGCTCTGTTTTATCTAATTCTTTTTCTTATCTGCTACTAACTGGTCCATATATATGTACATGCTTTGTATCATCTCGCAATCAGTGTCATATTAACTTTTTAATGATAGGTCGTTTCTTTAGAATGTCACATTGTCTACAATGAATATCGATGCTTATGTTGGTGTAGACAAGTAATACCATTTAGTTGAAGGCTTTGAAGTCAGTAAACATGTAAATTAAGATAGTAAGAATTGAAATGCTAGTAGACTGAACTATACTGGCCTTAGTTGGAGATAGACGTGCAACACTAGATTTTCTTAAGTTGATGCTTAAAGCGGTATTATGATTACTGGTATTGTCAAATCTTGAATGAAAATAGTGTAACAATGCTGGATCTTGCATGAAGAATTGAGTTATTTTTGGGATTCAGATTTGGAATCTATCATTTCTTGCATTGTTATATAATGAAGGATCCCCCTTCTCCCGCTATAATATAGCATTAATGGCATTATTCTTTTCATTCATGAAGGTATCTCTTATGAAGAGACTCCGGCATCCAAATGTTTTGCTCTTCATGGGTGCTGTGACTTCACCTCAGCGTCTCTGCATTGTTACAGAGTTCCTCCCACGGTAATTCTGAAGTCCTTTTCAACAACTATGAATGATGAGCTGTCAGTTTTATTAATTTTACTATTGCTTACTAAGAAATGACATTTATTTTTTGTAGGGTATCATATGACTGAAATTAACCTGTAAAAACTTGAAAAGATTACATGTACTTGTCAGTAACTGTTCTATTTTTCCGTTAATGCAGTGGAAGTTTGTTTCGCTTACTGCAGAGGAACACAACCAAACTAGATTGGAGACGGCGTGTTCACATGGCATTGGATATAGTGAGTATCGAATTTATTTACAGAAATATGCTCTATTTCCCTGGTAGGAAAATTACTGTTTGGTAAAGTGGTAAAACCCTTAGGCTTGTAACCACAGGGGTTACGAGAACATCTACTTTACGTAAAAAATTCTGAAGAGTAATGATGTCTCTGAATTTTTCCTTTCTAGAAACCCATTTTGATTGTGATGATTTTGTTGTTTTCTTGTTGAGAATCTCTATGGTTTTTGCATTTGTTGGGGTTTATGAGGTGTTCTGATTGATATTTAGTAATGAAGACTTACTCATCCTTTATTTTATTGTTTGAATCTTCTACAGGCTCGAGGTATGAACTATCTTCATCATTGCAACCCGCCTATCATTCATCGTGATCTGAAGTCTTCAAATCTCTTAGTTGACAAGAATTGGACTGTAAAGGTCTGTCATTAATTATGAGTATTTTCTTTTATTTGATTGTTTGTTCGTCTATTTGACTTCTTCAATTTGAGATATCTTGCATCTTTGTTTTTCCCCATTAAGGTGAAAAAGTAACCAGATTATATGTAACCAGGTTGGAGATTTTGGTCTATCACGTCTAAAGCATGAAACTTATTTGACAACAAAGACCGGGAAGGGAACGGTACTGCAACTTTTGTTATTTCATCCCATCAAACTAGTCATTCTGTAATTGTTTTTTCATTAGGTTGCAAAAAAAAATTAGGGTCAAATTCTCACTCTACTTCCCATATTTTGCTGTTGTAGCCTCAATGGATGGCACCCGAAGTTCTCCGTAATGAACCCTCTGATGAGAAGTATGTTCTACCCTTTGGGCTGGGAAAACATTAAACTTTTCAACTTCTGATTGAAGTGTCTTCTGCCCTAAGCTTGGAAATAATTTCTTTCTTTTCTTTTCTTTTCCCCCCCTATTTCGGTTCATCTAGGTCTGATATTTACAGCTATGGAGTAATACTTTGGGAGCTTTCCACTGAAAAGATCCCTTGGGATAATCTCAACTCAATGCAGGTATAGTTTTCACTTGAAAATTTGTGAGGGTATTATTCTTAGGAAAGCAAATACCAAACTGTTGCATATGCAAATAGTATACAGTCTTTGATTGCTTAAACAACAGAAAACATTGCTGGCAGCACCTGTACTGAATGTATAATTCAGAACTTTTTCAATTTTGCAATTCTGCAAATAATAAATAATGCTAAAATGGCAATGCACATATGAACAATAGTCTGTTTAGTATACTTGCAGGTGATTGGAGCTGTAGGGTTTATGAACCAACGGCTAGAGATCCCAAAAGATGTGGATCCACAGTGGGCTTCTATAATTGAGAGTTGCTGGCACAGGTGCTTATTTTCTTCTACTTGATTCCAAAAGATGTGCTTCAAGTGTTAAGCAATTTACCCTTGTTGAAAGTGCTTCTATGGTTGGTTAGGGTGCTTATTAGACTTCCACTGCTTTAAAGTATTCGACATGCAAATTCTCAAGACTTTCTGGTTATAAAATATTGAGGGTTCCATGTTTTGATGCTAATTGATGAGCCTTAATCCTTTTAAATTTCTGCTTCCATATTTTGGCCGACAATGTTATGTTATGTTTTTCCTATATCATTATAAATATATTTTTTATTTTTCTAGACAACACATAGTCATAAATGTAGACACTCATAAAATTTGAACTATTGTCCTGGGTGGAGCGAAATAGGATTCATGTTACTAAATGTTGGGTATGAAATGTTCGTTAAAAAGAGATTCAGATCGTTGGCTTTGTTTGACTCTGGCAGGCTGTGGAGATATTTCAATTATTGTTGGTAGATATCTGATGTTGATCTTGTGGATTTCATTTTGGTGGTAAATATATTAAAGAATAAATAGGTTTGGTCTTAGGTATTGATTAAGACGTACTGGAAAGTGAAATCATTTGTTTTTCTTGCCACACCTTTTTGCAGTTCTCAATTATTTATATTCCCACTTTTTAGAACTTCCTAGTGGCTGAATTCGTAACTTTGTCAAAACCAGTGATCCAAGGTGCCGTCCAACGTTCCAGGAATTGCTGGAAAAGCTTAGAGATCTTCAAAGACAATGTGCCATTCAAGTCCAGGCAGCCCGTTCTGCAACTGGAGACAACACACAGAAGGAACCGTAGTCCTAGACCAGATTCATGTGTTTGTTGTCTCATTAGCATGGCCCAAGAGCAATGACCTTACTTTTCAAAAGGCTCGTCTACCCAAGTGCTAGGATAGCCCTCGGGTTGCCACCAAAGGCTTTTGGCATTGGCATGGAAAAGCTCGCACCAGATAGACAAAGAGAAGGAAAAGAAAATGAAAGTCGTTGGCATCCATGTGAGCTGCCTAATCTTTAATGGTGTTTGTTGGGGTTGGTTGGTTGTGGACGTTTGTTTATTTACTAACATTATTAAAATCTTTTGACATCCGACAGTGGTGCTGTGTGATTGGAATTATGTTGGTTGGATTCATGTAAACCCATTAGTGATTTCTATGTTGAGAGATGTTTAGGACCACTTAGAAAAGTTGTACAGAACACAGTTTTCAATTGATCAAATAGGAGAATCAGATAGATAAATGTCTTTAGTCTGTTATTTTTTATTGTTTGTTTAAAAGAAACGGATGCGTTGCCCTAATTGTTGCGCTTCCATATCACCCACTTGGGGCAATTTTAGAAGTCAGAATGAAGCACTCAGCTCGCATGAATTAATCTAATGTTTCTCTATATCTCTTCTATGATGTAATAATCTAAGTTGGCTTATAATGTATACCCTTTGATACTCTTCTGGTAGAGGTTCAATTATATGGGATGAGAGCAGGTTTTGGCATCTCGTAGTTTGACTTATCTTGGAGGAGAGATGAAGATTGATCAGCTATCTCTCCCCCTCGAGGGGCAGCATGAGCATAATCTAGTAGATGATCCCAGACATTCAGTTTAAGAAAAAAAGAAAGTACCATTTTCTGGTTCTAAGTTCTAACTGTACCTTGCATTTAGTAGAAATGTTATAAAAACAGGTGGAATTATGACGGAAATAATTATTACATTGAGTGATTTTTTTTAAAAAATAATATATTATATGAGTGATTTAAAAAGGTGTAAGTAAGAGTGTAAAGTTGATTTTAGAAATCGTTTGTCAGGAGGCTAAACACCGAAATGTGCAAGAGAACCAACTAGACATGATTTTAAATCAAATATCGAACCTTGCATATTAGAGGTTTTCATAATAAGATGCAGGTAAAAAAGGGAGGGTAGGTTAAATTTAAGACGGAAAATACACCTCCCTTTTCCCTTAAAATTTTTTTACCTCTCTCCCAAAGATTAAAATTGAGTAATTTTTAACCCCCACCCACCAAACAACCTTCTGACTAAATTACCATAAATCATAGAGCCCGAGTCACCATGTCACGAAGCAACCCATAAATCGCAAAATCAACCTATAAATCATTGTCCAGAATGATGTCATTTAAAAAAAAAAATTCTTAGAATTAACCTATCCAAGTCTTACTTGAATTTGTAAGTCAACCTCCTCACGGATCAATCTACTAAGTCACTCTATCAAGTCACAAGTTTAATCAGGTTAATATTCAAAACAATTCAAAGCAAAACCTAATTCAGGTCAAGCTTTGAGGAGACTAACCTCAAAGCCGAAATGGGTTAAGTAACTATGATTCAAATCCGAAATAAAGCTTTGCTTTGCCCGAATCGTCCCTAGACCACAAATACACAGCTTTACCAAGCCTCCAACGGTGAAACCGTATACTGAGATGGTTGACTAGCTGATACCGCCAAACGACAGGTCTGGGAGTGCATTGCACTGTTACCACATGTGATGAGAAACAGTTTTCCATCGAAGCTCCCCCCGTTGGTGTGATCAATATTTGATATGCCGATAAAGCTCAAGAAACATCCACTAGGACGATAAAGGCTTTGTATGAGCTAAGCAGATCCAGGCCCACACGTTCACTATTTCACGACAAGAAGTCAAGAAACACAATAAATTCGGAACAGAAGGGATTTTGGGAAATGATTTCTGCGGCCAACTTCGATTTGGCCTATTAATATGTGGTGGATTACTGATCACAGAGAAATAAAAAAAAATGGAGGCACGGAAATAAAATATAGTGGGGCATCGCTAATGGGGATGCTAGATGCAGCTTTTGGAAAAGCATAGCAAGCATGTTTACATAGATCATCAATTCCAAAAGAAATTCTTCATGTAGCTCGTTCTATGAAAAATTTTGAACCCCAACATCCCCAAAGAATTTCTAGTGAAGAAGATGGCGGATAGCAGCGACAGCATCGCCCTTGTGCTCGCGTAAGGTTCTCTCTGCTACCTTCTTGTCCAACTGGCATCAACATCAAAGTAAAATGCTATAAACCACTGGCAGATGCAAATAGAAATTCGTTAATGCAAATGGAAAGATACTAGGAAAGTAACCTCTAATTCATTTGCAATTATGTCAACATCAGCTGCGTTGATCTTCACAGCAGCCAATTCTTTCTCCCTGTAAAGCAGCACAAGTGTAATGTTTAGTTGATAAAGGGAAGACATTCAACAGGTATCAGCCAAAGAAGAATCAAAATATACCAAAAGATGAGGGACAAATTTCCATGAAAAAAATCATGCTGCAGTGCCTTTTGGTTTGCATACAGAATAGTGCATGATTAAAATTCAGATCAAGTCACAGAATTCTGTGATTCTACATCAAGATCTGAAATACCAGCTCAGATGGAGAAAAAAGATGCACACACACACACACACACACACATATATATATAAATTTATTTTCGTCAACAAATGTTCAATGTAATCCACAAACCAATATGTAACAGGATCGTCTCCAAAGTCATCAAACCATGATGAACTCATTGAAGTTTCACTCTGTTAAGATCACCTATCCTTTTTAATGGTATTCAGAGGGGAAAAAAAAAAGTCTTCTAAATTTTTGATAAGTACTGGTATTAAAGATTGTCATACCTAAGAATTCTCCATCCCCTATCCATTTGTTTAGTTTAAACTCTCGTTTAAACAACAAAACAAGGCATCGACTTATCGCATTCACCAAAGTAAAATTAAACCAAGGCTGAACATCATTAAGAAACCCGACACAGCTAAAATAAAACGTTTGTATTGTTCTGCAAAATTTCATAAATCATACCACATTTACTAGTAAAACATATCCATTTTTTTAACTAATTCCAGAACATTGTAATATTTTAAAAAAAAATCTAAATTATTTAGGCAAAAACCCCAAGCAGTGGAATTCGAGCTTCAGATTATTACCCTATTCTTAATCAAGAAAATAAATGTTCCACACACAAGCAAGATCTTTTAATAATACCATTAATTAATAAGATATCTTTAAAAAAAATCTTGAAAATGATTGGTACCTCAATCTCATAGCGTTAGCATCAGCTTCAGCAGAAGCGGAAATAGAAGCCATAGCTTCTTGAACACGAGTAGAATCGAGTTGGCGATCTTCTACACGGTCGGTGAGTTTATCAAGTGCTTTGCTTTGTTGCTGTAAATCTTTCGAATCTACTACTCTGTCTATTCCTTCTCCGTCTCCACCTTCCATTTTTTCAATTTCAGTTTCAGTTTTGGAGTTGCAGGCTTCAGTAGAATAAATTTTGAAGCTTCTGCTTCTTCTTTTGGTTTCGGCTACTAAAACCCTAAATTGCTTCACCCCTCCCCCTGGGCTATCTGTTTTTCTATTCTCGAATCGGGAATAAAGTGTGAAAGGACTGGAGTAACCTTCATTTGACCCGACCCGGTAGATTTGGTGGACTGGTCTGGTGCAAGTCTACATAGATACTTCCACATGGGCTTTGACATATAAAATATGTCTCAAGCCCACTAGAAAGGGATCCCGACTCAATCCTACTAATTCAGCCCAATGGGAATGGAGGCGCTGATCACTATTGATTATCTAATGCATTGTCGGCCCTGCAAATCCGTATTAAGTGCCTTTTAGAGAACCGAGGACGTGCAAATAACGCTCACCTTGTCTCCATCCAATACCAAAAAAAAAAATATAAGGTGATTATTTTCAATTTAATTCGATTTTTATCAAAAAAATATATAATAATTAAATTGATTTTTTCAAAAAAAAAACCAAAATTAAACTGAATCCTGTTCAAACCAACCAATTCGGTTATTTTAGAGCAAAAATCGGTTCAAACCGGTTTGGTTCGGTTTGGCTCGTGTTTTTTTTATTTTGGCTCGATTCAGTTTTTTCGGTTTCAGACTTACAAAACCAAACCGGTTGATTTTTTAAATTCCAATCAGTTTAATTGGTTTTTTTTTATTATTTGATTTTTTAATTATTTTTTTTAATTTAATTAATTTTTCAGTTTTTTTCTAACCTCTCACAAAATCTGGAGTAAAATATGAAGGGGCACTCGTCCTTGAAGACACAACGTCCTCGGATAACAGTAGGGATCCCAATACCCTACTTATCCCTGTATGGTCTCTACCAAGAATTAAAATCCCCGGTGAATGCTATGTTTTATCGCTCTTGTTGCTGTCCCTTAAAGTAATTTGCCTGTCATGACAAAAGGCGCGTGCTTATCAAAACTAGTTGCAGGTTTTCACGCATGACCAAATGATATAAAATTATCTTGAATTTTGGATTAAACTAGACTTGACTCCTGAATTTTATTTTATTTTATTTGAGAATCATGAGTTCTTTTTTGGTTAAGATAAGCTCTTTTTTTGGACTAGATTTCAATAATAAAAATAATATATTGTTTTAAATAGTTTTTATTCTTACGGGGGAATGTTTCATTATGGTGGTTTTTTAGCCTTTGCATTGCTTTTAAAAAAGACATAACCTTGGAAAGTTTTTGGAGTTTAGGTTGAGCTTTGGTTTTTACACTGATTCTTGGGTTATTTTAGGTCACATTTATGGTTATTTAGTCTCCATTGTGTTTATATGTATTTTTAAATAAAAAATTATTGAAAACTAATTTTAGAGTCCAAATATCATCTTTTTTGTTTTTTCACTCACTACTACGAATCTACGATGACTAGATTTTAGACAGACAAACAATACTTACTCTGCCATAATTAAGCCTTGACATAGCAGGTTCAGATAGCAACAACATTCTCTTTTTACTTTTTTAATGGCCACGTTTTAAGTAGTTTTTTTTTCTTTTATCTTATTTTGTCAATTTTTTTACCTTTTAATTTCACCCTTTAACTGTTTTTTTTTCTTTTAATTAATAATTTTAAAAAATAAAATTATTAAATTTAATAAAGTTCATAATATAGTCTTATGTGATGGCCTATGCGCCATTTAAGTTGCGTTTGAGAACCAGTATAATTGCGAAAATCTTGCTTTCTTTGTAGCGTTGGGAGTGATGCGTCGTCCTCTTTTTAGCGGCATGATGCGTGCTTACAGAGAACGTCCTATTGAACTTTTTTCTTTCCTCACTCTTTTCTCTCCTGTTCCCTAGAAAACACACGCGTGAACTTCCAAAAAACACAATTATGTCATCTGATTTTTAATCTTATCGATTTTGGTTCCTTTTCTTTTAATTACTGATTATTTGGCTTTTAAACCTTTTTTAAGTTTGGATTTTTTTCAATTTCATCACTGGTCATTTTATTTAATTTGATTTTTTTTATCCGGTTTGATCCCTCTACTTTTAATTGCTCTATTTATGTGTCTTATACTTTTCTTGAATTTTTTTCTTGCAATCTCATCCCTCTTCTTCTTTTGAAGCATAGAGTCAGACAACCTAAACGCCATATGTGCGCTGGGGTGTGCCGAGCACACAGGCAGCAGCCCAAGCGCCACATATGCGCTGGGGTTTGCCCAGCACACAGGCATGACAGCCAAGCATCAGGTATTCGTAGCCCAGTGGGCGCGCCTCCAGCCTGGCGCTTGGATCCTGCAAGATGTAGCCTCACCACATGCCCCCACCAAACAGTGCAGTCTATAGTGAAAAAGCACTCACAGTCTACAGTATACACGCTACAGTACAAAATAGTATAATTTATAATGAATTCACTTACAATGTACAGTAGCCAGCACTACAATAAAACAATGATTAATTTTAGTTATAATTAATATATAGATTATATTTTAAAATAATTTAATTTGAATTATCTCGAATTATCTGAATATCATTTTGTTAACGTAGAAATAAATTTAAACCGTAGCTAGGGACATGTATAGATATCTAGTAGTTACTAAGAAGAGACAAGCCGGGAAAAGATAATAATCCGGGACGAGGGTACAAGTAGGGGAGGGGCTACCTGTAGACCCAGCCCAGCTGTGTGCATGCTGTTATTAAAGTTTGGAAAACTGTGGCCGAAATGTTTGCTGAGCCTAAACGAGCAAGAAATTGACGCTTGCCAGCCTATTTGCCGCTACTATCTGAACATTTTAAGCAAAAAGTCATCTGTGCCATAAATACTGAGAAGATTACTTACGTGCATATGTTTTTTCCTCTTGGGAAAATATTTTTTGATCTATTTTATTTGACTGTCATATAATATATATTTTTAGACTAGTTTTTCCTCTCTTTTTTCCTCAAGGAATTTAGATGCTAATCAAGTAAATCTCGGAGAAGCGCACAACCAGCTTGACTCAACTGCTAACTAAAATGAAATCTACTGATCTGATTGGTGGCCGACAAATATGATGAATACTCCTAAAATAAATATTCAAAATCTCATGGTTAGATAAATTATAAATTTTTAAATTTTTTATATGATGAGCAACAAATAGATTGTGGGATGTGGATGGATATAAAAAACCTCATTGAAGCCATGGCTATTGATTGTCATCCGGGCACAAGATTTTATCTCCTTAATTTTTTATTTGAAAATATGTGAAAATAATCATAAAATGATAAAAAAATATTAATTTAATAATCTCTCAAATTTAAAATATTTTTAAAAACCATTCAAGAACAAAAGCAAAAGCAGAGAACTACCCATCACAACTCAACTGACCAACGAGTAATATTAAGTGTTTATTCCTAGATCAGTTTGTGCACAGCCAGATTAAAAAGTAGATGTCTGGGCACGGTCATGTCAAAGAGACAGGCCATCGAAGCTCGGACCTAAGAGAATGCATCCTTATGATCAGATCTTGGCATTGATGAAACCTAAAGGAGAAGGTAGAAAGGACGTGTTAATTTGCCCTAAAAGTTCCAAAGAAAACGTTGCTGAAACCATGCATATAATCGAATACACAACTCATCGATGGTCTTTAATTTCACATGTAAATTAATCAGCGCGGGTCCGGCTTTTGAAGATATATGATCGTACGTGATCAGAGTAATCTGGGGATTAATTGTAATTAATGTATGAATCCAAACCCTTGCATTAATTACCGTGTTAACCAGGAGGAAGTTGACACCTCTCTCTAACTCTCACCGTCGCTGCTATTTCAACACACATTGTGCATTTGCTTTCCCTCTACATATTAATTAGGACAGCATCTTAATGAGCCCACGTACCATACTAAAAGAGAGTTGATTTTTTGCACCATTTCATTCAAAACAACTTTGCCAGTCCACAATGCATATATAGGAAGAAAGAAAGAAATGAATTTGACTTGATCAAACTTCATCATTAATGCTTTAGTAGTAGGATTTTAGGACCATCGCTATAAATAAGCTCACCCTACTGGTGATCTTCTCACAGCTATCCTCTTCCTATAGATAAAGAGAGATGGGGAAATTTTCAAGCAAGTATGTTGGCGTTTTAGCTGTGATATTTGTTTTAGTGCTAGGTATAGCAGAATGTAGAAAAATAGAGAAAGATGGCTTTGGAGATGGTGCTGGGGGAGGTGGAGGCTTTGGTGGTGGTGCTGGTCTAGGTGGTGGTGGAGGAGGTGTTGGAGGAGGAGGCGGTGCTGGTGGTGGCTTCGGAGGAGGCAAGGGTGGTGGTGTAGGAATTGGAGGAGGCAAAGGTGGAGGGGTTGGGGGTGGTGTAGGTGGGGGTGCTGGTGGTGGCATTGGAGGTGGAGCCGGGGGAGGAGGTGGTGCCGGTGGGGGTGCTGGTGGAGGTATTGGAGGTGGAGGAGGCAAAGGTGGAGGGTTTGGAGGTGGTGCCGGTGGGGGTGCTGGTGGAGGTATTGGAGGAGGCAAAGGTGGAGGGGTTGGAGGTGGTGTAGGTGGGGGTTCTGGTGGAGGTATTGGAGGAGGCAAAGGTGGAGGGTTTGGAGGTGGTGTAGGTGGGGGTTCTGGTGGTGGCATTGGAGGTGGAGCCGGGGGAGGTGGTGGAGCTGGTGGGGGCGCTGGTGGTGGCGCTGGTGGTGGTGGAGGTATTGGAGGAGGCAAAGGTGGAGGGGTTGGAGGTGGTGTAGGTGGGGGTTCTGGTGGTGGCATTGGAGGTGGTGTAGGTGGGGGTTCTGGTGGTGGAATTGGAGGTGGAGCCGGGGGAGGTGGTGGAGTTGGAGTTGGTGCTGGTGGGGGCGCTGGTGGTGGTGGAGGTATTGGAGGAGGCAAAGGTGGAGGGGTTGGAGGTGGTGTAGGTGGGGGTTCTGGTGGTGGTTTTGGTGGTGGAGCCGGGGGAGGTGGCGGAGTTGGAGGGGGTGCTGGTGGTGGCATCGGAGGTGGTGCTGGTGGCGGAAAAGGTGGTGGTGCAGGAGGAGGATTTGGTGGGGGAGCTGGAGGTGGTGCTGGTGGTGGCTTCGGAGGAGGAGGAGGTTTCGGTGGAGGAAGTGGCGGTGGGCATTAATTCCTAAAGTTAGCGAGCTTTTAATGTCATGCTCGTGCATGGGATATTAGTAAACATATTAATTATTATTATGTCGCAATTAAGATTATAATTAGAATAAATAACTAAAGCTTGTATTATCTTGCATCATTGTCTTCCACACGAAAAAGTATAAATGTATAATCAGTCTTCGACAAGATGAACAAATTGAAGTTATCAGCGCGCGTTCATTGCACTAAAGACCCTTTATGCACTCGAAAATTCTTTTGGAAGCAGAACCAAGATAATGGACAAGAAGCCAGAAATTGAAAGCTAGAAAGCCACGTCTGAACATAGGAAAGGCAGGCACTGCCTAATTCATACTAGTTTAGACCTAGAAGGCTTAATTAGATATGAAAAGCCTTGTAGGTTTCCAAGATACTGCATAGTATATTATCTCATATAAATTGTTTTAAAACATGGTTAAATAACATATTTCATACCGGATGAAACATGAAGTCCATTCATTTTTTGTGTTTTTGTTAGAAATTATCCCCCAACAAAACAATCTTTATTAATATGTTTAAAATAAAATGTGGGTAAGTAAAAAACTAATCTAAAAATAATAATTTTTTTGACATGTTTTTAGAAATCTAAAACCGTGAATTACATTGAAAAATTTCAAAATTCTCCCGTAGCTTATGTAATAATAAGCTTAAGAGTTAAATTTAAAATTGTAAGACATAATAACTTTTAGAAGAAAAAGCTAAGTTGGGTATGAACTTAAGCTACATGCGCTCCCTTAATTCATTAACAAAGAAACTAAATCATGTTGTGATATTATGTTTATCCAAACTCATTGTGAATTGTAATAGTTGCTTTATCTCGCATATTTTTTCTTCTAGTTTGTGCACACATGCCCTTTCTTTTCTTTTGGTTTCTGCATTATTAAATGAGTGGGTTAGTACGCATTAAATGAATGAGGCAGTGACATTATTGATATCCTATTTACTGTCACATTGGTCTCTTTATAATATTAGGAGGGCTGTCTGGTTTGTCTGTAATTTTTAGTCCAAATAATAATTTTTTGTCAACCAATGAATAAATTAACAATAATTTTTGTCTGCTTGAACAATTTATTTTTTATGGAAAAACATCTAGTTTTTAACGTAAAAAATTATCAGTTTTTTTATAATATATGATTAACTAGAATTAATTATGCATCGGTATTTATTTCAAAATTTTATATAAAAGAAAGTTGAAAGGGAGGTGTTCTACACACCAAATAATAACTCTTTTTCTCTTTTCTTCTCTGTTTTTTCCAAACTCTTTGCTTTTAGAACTCAGTTTTAAGTTTTTCATATACAAATTTTTTGAGCTTGTTTTTTAAGTTCATTCAACTTTGATAAATAGTGCAAGGTAATGACTATTTACATGAAGGAGCAATCAATAAATTTGAAGGACAAATTATATAATCTTTAACAACAATGTAATATATTTGCAGCTCTTTTTACATACTAAGTACTTCAATAAGTATAATAATCAATTTATTTAGATATTGTATTCGCTTACATGCATGTTTAGGCTGATTACTTGTTATAGTAATTTCTAACAATAAGTTTACAAATTAAATAAGTAAAAATACTGTTTTTTCTTTTGTTCATGCAGATCCATATAGTTAAACTAAACATTATCTTTTGCAATTTTTCTAACATTATCTAAGTCAGACACGCAAATTAATTCAGCGCCGAGATGAAGCAATAACAAGAACAATGGCATCTGTATTGCTTGCCAACAACCTAATTTTGCCAAACTGGGAGCCATTCCTTGCCATCTATGAAATCAATGGACATGAAGCTTTTAGCTTCTTCCTCAGTAAGTTGTTTCGACCAAGGGGCGCGGTTCTCAGGATCGGCTCCTGGTCCGTGGCACTTGTATTCTGCCTGGTAAAGATTCCTGTTTCCATTCATGAAGAAGCAGAACACAAGAAATGTCATCAAGCCTCATATTTAAACATGGACGCTTATTCACAAAGCAAATGGAAAATTTCGTACTCTGTTTTGCCAGCATAGCTCCAATTTGTCCAGCCCTTAGGTGCAATGGTCTTAGAAAGATAGGCTTTTGCAAAAACCACCCTGGAATAGGCACCTTTAGCTCTTCCCAAGTACACATTACCAATGCCATAAAACTTCCCTTTGATAAAAACAAACCCACTGTCATCTTCTGTTTCCCTATTATGAGCTGTAATGGACCCAAGAATATCCACCCTCATGTCAGCAATCACAAAGACTTCACAGCTCTGCAGCTCCGCGTTAATTTGAAACAACAAAATCATTATGTTTATAATTTTGATAAAAAAAAAATGAATTACTCATCAATTGATTGCACTCACATGGAAAATGGACCTGCCACGGCCAAAGATGAAGTCAATTGAGCCCTGAATGTAGCAATTGTCATAGTAATGCCTCCCCTTGTAATCAAATAAAGTGTTATGGGTGCTGTAGAACCCACAGTGGTAGAATGCAGCCATGTCCGAACCAACAAATGCCGCCACAGACTGGTTTTGTGATGTAAAAGCCATCCCTGTTGGTGCCTCATTCTGCATTAATAGTGATAGATCCATTGAGGGCTAACAACAAATATTAAAGGAACGCAAAAAGCAAATTCATATGGATAAAATGGCCCCAATACTTGAATTTAAAGGCCATGTACCTTGAAGCTAATACCAAAAGCAACGAAATTGGGGGCTTCGACGGTAAATGTTGCAGATGCCTTGTTATTAGCAGAGCTTTGGGACCAGACAATGACTGTCCTTCCTTTACCATTCCCTCTCATGAATATATACGGCTTATTCTTGGGAACGTGTACCTTTTCTCTGGTAGAAGATTTTTTTGTAAAACCTCAAAGATCATCATCACCTTATACATGGCTCAATCCTTATTTATATTATAACTAACCAACAAAGAGGGGATATTAATTATTTACCTGTAAACTCCTTTCCTGAGATGGATGATAATCCATTGAGAATTGTTTTTAGGAACAGCATTTATGGCCTCTTGGACCGACGTAAAATCTCCATCGCCATTGATATCGACCTTGATTGTCCGATTGGTGCCAATTTTGTGTGTCAACAGAGGAGAGTCTATAACTGTTTGTGCAGTCAAGCCATCAACATGGCCTGAAAGTGATAGGGCAAGGACTAGAATGGTAGCAAAGGAAGCAACATGGGCTGGTTTTAGGGACATAATAGGAGGCAAAGAGAAAATAGCCATGACGTTTAAGGAAAGAGTCGTGTTAACAGGATTTTGTTCAATTCTAAGTCAAGGGCGATGAAAAAATATTTGGAAGTTCATAAAAAGACAGCAAGAAAGGAGATATTTATGATGTTCTTTGGAGGTGAAAGTTAAAATTGGATGTTGTTAATATGCGTTAGCGCGGGAAAGGTTGTTAGGAAACTAACTATAATTTCGGAAGGGCTCTAATTGAAGCCCGAACTTCTGTGGCTCATACGCGATTACTGTTTAATTTTTTTTTCCTTTTCTTTTTATTTTTTGGTAACAGTATAATTGAGACCATATTCATTCGAAGTAATAATTTTAAACCGAAACATCAGCTGCGTCGATGAATAAAGCTGTTTATGTTTATGCTTCTTAGGCTAAATTGGGATGATAATGCAGTTCTCGGTTGCTATTTATAGGTACTGTTAAACAAACTAACAACTTATTGCTATTTATAGTGTTTTTTTTTCTTTTTATAGTAAAAAACCAACCCATTAAAAATAAATATATTGTAACCTAGGAGGTTTTCTTTTCGATTTCTTTTTCTCTTCAAATTTATACAAATCAATTGCGCTAATTATATTTATACATAACTTTAATAAAAAAATTATTTAAAATACCTTTTTTATTATTTTTTTTATGAATTTATTTGCATGTGATCGGGTTTAAAGCCAAATTACTTAGATCCCTTCTCTGATTTAAGTTTTTAATTAGAAATCTCAAACTTAATATACGAAAGTCTCCTTAATTTTTTTATTTTTTTTTATCCAAACTTAAATTGGTTGCCAAATTAAATTATGATCCGAGTAAATTTCATGTTTAATTACTAATTATGTGCATATATGAATTATAGGAATGAGTACCTAACACAGGATCTCAACTTATCCTAGTTGTATTAACTTGCGGGAGGTGCTATTGGCACATCCTTTCTATTGGCACATCCAAACTTTCTATTGGCACGTCGTCTTTCTATTGGCACATCCAACTTAACCAGTTTCACTTTTGAGCTAGCCACAAATTTGACAGTTTCACATATGGTCCACCAAGCAGTTATTCCTGACAGAAGCATCATATGATGTAAGAGATCCTTAGCAGGTAGAAAGAACAATTCGCTGGTGCGTAGGTTGAATTTATATTATTTTTTAATATATTTATTTAAGTTAAAGCTCTTAAACTTGAAATTTTTATACATTTATCATCATTTTATGTTTAATTTTATCAAATAAAATGAAGAAGTTTATTCAAATTTATGATAACTTGATGAATAAAGTTATCATACCGTATCAAAGAATAATTCAATCTCAATCCAAAAGTAGTAACAGACAAGCTTAAGGTAACAGACCTTGCTATATGTAACTGACTTAGTACGTTGTGTATCATGTGAATTATGACCACATCGATTTTACGCTTCCAAGCTCCCATCATGGTAGGGTATGGACCTGGTCAGAAGTTGATGTTGCCTGTCATGTGACTTTACTGGTTGCCTGACCTCATATCCTTCTATTTTCATCAGTCCTGAGAGAAGGTTCAGAGAAAGGAGATTATAACATTGACACTTGCATTTTAGAATGGCCTTAAGTATCATTTACAGTCTCCTCTGATGCAAATTGTGTGATTCAGAATCAATGAACAAGTCATTTCCTCTCTTATGTCCCAGAGGACTGTTGATGGGTTTTGTATCAGGAAGATGCGTTGTTATAGGTGTGATACTGCATATGGCAACAGCCTCTTTTTTGTTCAGTATCTGCTCAGCAAAGGATCCTCCTGCTCTTTATATATTTGGAGATTCACTGGTTGATGCAGGAAACAACTTCTACATTAATACAGCAGCAAAAGCAAATTTTCCTAATGGGATTGATTTTGGGAATCCAATAGGAATTCCATCTGGGCGATTTACAAATGGTAGAATGGTAACTGATATCTTAGGCAAGTATTATTGCTGTTTCTTTCCACTAGTTATTAGCTGTACTTTCCCTTTATTTAATTTATTTTGTTTTGGCAGGAGAAGAAGTGGGGTTGCCTAGTTTAACTCCTCCTTACCTGGCTCCGACAACCACTGGAGATGTGATTCTGAAGGGTGTCAATTATGCTTCTTCAGCATCGGGAATTTTAAATGATACTGAACGGTTCTTCGTAAGCTTTCTGTTCCATTGAAAATAGGTTTCATCTTTAACAAAGTGTGGTTGAAGTTGATCAAATTTTCGAAAACTCTTTCGGGCTGTTTAAGGAAATCAGTTTAGCGAAATCCATCAAAGAATCTCTCCAAAGTCCAAAGCATGTAATTAATGTTTTACAGTGACATAATAGCACTACTCTATTTCATTAATGACAGGGTCATCAAATCCACTTGGACACACAAATCAGCAACTTCGTAAAGACTAGACAAGACATCATCTCAAGAATCGGTTCACAAGCAGCTAAAGAGCAGTTTAAACAGGCTATCTTTTTTGTTTCAATTGGCTCAAATGACATCATATTTAGCCAATGGCAGAATTCATCATCTTGGAATACATTACTTGACACTATAATTTCAAGATTCAAATCACAACTTGTTGTAAGATTTTCCTGTGCTCCCTTATTTTGATAACTTTCATCTTAAGTTTTGCATAACTTTCTTAGAACACGAGATGTAAACTTTGGGTGCAGAGACTCTACAATCTGGATGCCAGAAAGTTTATAGTTACAAATTCTGCTGCTGTTGGATGCATCCCTTTCGTTAGAGATCTACATTCATCTGTAGATAGCTGTGTTGCTGTCATGAATCAGAAAGCACAGTTATTCAATAGCCGATTGAATAGCCTGCTAGCGGAACTCACCAAAAATCTCGAGGCATCAACTTTTATTTGTGCAAATGTTTATGCAATGCTAGATGATATTCTCAATAACTACATGACATCATATGGTATACCGAATGAGTGAATTCCCTTTGCAACAAACATTTTCCGTCGACGTTGGATGATCTTAAATTTTCTGACAGGCAGAACCTCTATTTTTTTACAGACTTTGAAGTTGCAGATTCGGCGTGCTGTCATATTGCTGGAGCTGGACTACATGGGGGTTTAATTCCATGCGGAATTCTATCTCAAGTTTGTCCCGACAGATCCAAGTATGTGTTCTGGGATCCATTCCATCTAACCGAAACTTCTTACGAAATCATAGCGAAACATATGATGGATGGTGACTTGAATTATATTTCACCTATGAACATTAGGCAGCTTCTGAATTATTGAACTGTTTACTGCGATAAGACGGATTTTGAGCTGCTCTGTTTATTTGTCTTCTGGATTCTGTGATGCTATAAAACGAACACGGTATGGTCTATTAATCAAAATATGAATTCGGAAAAAATTCCAGCTGCGCATGATCTTTCTTGTGCAATGGTACAGATACGAACATACAGGCGGGTGCTCCTAAAGCTAGTTAATTAGTTTCATGACTTATCTTTCCTATCTTATGAATACTGTTAGTCATGCATGGACTACATTTTTGTGATCAAAGGACCTTTTTTCTCTGGAGTAACAGTTTTGTCATCAAAGATTCAAGTTCTCTCCTCGCATTAGAAAGAATTTTATGGAAAAGAGATATGTTGCATGTAGTCATAACATGTGCATGTGATGGTAGAAACTGATTGACGTGAATGGATAAAAGGTCTCCAGTGTGTCAATTGCGTTAAATCAAGGGTGTAATTAGAATATTTTATAAATGGAGGACCGACCATAACATAAGAGATAGTTGGAGTGGTGTCTTAGATGTGGTTCCTGGCTTCCTGCCGCGTTTTACATGAGAGAATATTAGGAGTTTAGTAGTATATTGAGTCCCTATACTCTTAACATTTTCTTAAGATAGTCCCTCTATTCTTTTTTTAATTAGTCGTTCCATTTACTCTAGAAAATCTTTTAATGTAATCCCTCCTCCATCCCACTTCCTTCCAATTTATCATTAATTTCTTATAACATGTTAGAAAAATTCGACACCTGTCCAAGTGTATGCCAGACTAAATGTCAAGAATCAATAATAAATTAGATGAAGGCGCCACATTAAAAACCTTCTTAAATAAGTGGACCAACTAAAAGAAACATAAAGTGACCACATTTAAAAAATATAGAACTTTGAGGTTGCTAATATAATAGTCACTGAAAGCTTACATGGTCGTTAACTTCAGAGTCCGTGAGATTAGTCGAGGTACACGTAAGCTATCTCGGACATCCACGTTAAAAAAAAAAAAAACATTGCCCCAAATATACAATTAATCGGAATATTAT
This sequence comes from Populus trichocarpa, assembly GCF_000002775.5. Taxonomy (NCBI): domain Eukaryota; kingdom Viridiplantae; phylum Streptophyta; class Magnoliopsida; order Malpighiales; family Salicaceae; genus Populus; species Populus trichocarpa. Next base: position 6,615,179 of record NC_037292.2, on the reverse strand, counting down.
GGGATAGATTTATATGCATCATCGTTTCACGTTCTATTTTATTGGTTTTGAATTTAGAATGAATTTCATTGAATGAACAAAACCACACGCAGTGCCTGTCAAAAATTAAGCCAAACCCTTCCCTGTTTCTTCTCCAAGGGAACAACTAGGGTTGCCAGATTCAGGATGGACTTTTCCCGGAGGCAAGACTGGAAGTTTCCGACAAACAATTGAACGAAATACCTCACACCATGTGTTAAGTTGTGGACAGTTATTTGTTAGACTTAGAAATAAATGTTACAGTACTTGGTTGGTTCGCAGTTCTGTCACAATCTATAATTCATTCATCTTTTCTACTGCACCAATGAAGAATATTATTGCATGAAGGGAGCTTTAATTTGTAAGCCCACAACCCTAGCCAATGAGCTCATACAAAATTAGATGAAGAAGTTAGCCCAGAATAGTAATTACCACCCCCAACACGCACGCACAATTGGGAGGGTGGGCATATAATCAACCAGCTTAATGAGCTCATACAAATCAATATCAATGGAACTTAAAATCTATTTGCTATTTTTAAGTGACCGCATTAAATTCCTAACACGGGGCAGCTCATAGGTTTGGAATTTGAAGAGGCGTGAAGGTAGTTAGAAAAATCAATACGCTTTGCCTTTTGAGCTAAGCACAGATTCATTCACTGTGCCTCAGTCTCCAATATATTTTGCGTGAAAACTCTTAAGGATTTGCTTCATAGTTTATAATTTATACACACGGGCTCGGTGCTGATTCTGCAGGGCATTCAATGTTATAGTTTACTTATTTTTCTTTCATTTTCAAGAGGGCCATCGCCGTGTATTTCTTAAATCCATTTCAAACTACCATCCATTTTCATATATTTGAAAGTCTTGAGACTTTCCCATGAATTGAATAGCATAAAACCTGGAAGAAAATCAAACGATTTTGGGACTGAAATGGAGCATGTTTTGGCGACATGACTGAGAGCCAAATTGAGTGGCTGGTGATAGTTTCAGTCTTTCATATGAATTGCAAGCTCCTAAGTTTAATGGAGTAGCTTGAAAGAAAGTTAAATGCGAGGGACTGTGTGTAATTTATAAATTTTTATTGAATGGACAGAAGTGAGTCTATGCAATTGCAAATGGGTATCTGTAATTATTGCCACCCTTCCATTTCATTGCGATTTATCCTTTTAGAGAAAGTCTAGGAAAGATAAGGATTAAAGTTCTTTCAAGTATAGGGATATGAGAGCTCCAGCCTAGGCCTTGGCTGATCAGATTGCACATGTTTTGATATTCGAAACAAGAGTGAAGTGTCCCATCTGATAAGATTTATTAGGATGGTTAACGGTTGCGCATCCTGTTTGTCTTTTGATTGAAACCTACTTTTTAGTTTTGATGATTTTGGAAATTAAGACACGAAAATAAAATAAAATAAAATATGACTTTCACATAATTGCTCTCAACCTTTCGAATTAATTGATTTGCCATATAAACAAGTTCCCACAGTTAAATCACATTCAATTCTATTCGATAATGTTCTACCTTGTCCTTGCGTTCTTGAATACCTGTGATCTGCTTTTTGTTGCAAGTTTTTTGAGCTCTAGTATTTAACAGCAACAGGACCCTCAAGAATCAATAGTTACGCATATCTCGTTGTCTTTTCCGTCATGGATATCCTCTTAAATAAACGAGGAAATGCGTGGATAATGTCTCAAGTACTGACAATCTTTGTATTGTCAAGGGTCAGCATTGCAAACAGTACTGTTCCTGCGAATTTTATTCTTGGTGACTCCTTGGTTGATGCTGGAAACAACAACTACATCGTGTCACTGTCTAAAGCTAACTACATCCCAAATGGGATTGATTTTGGAAGGCCAACAGGAAGGTACACCAATGGAAGAACCATTGCTGACATTATAGGCAAGTTCATTTCTCTTATTTCTGATTGATAGCTACTACTGCAGTGCCTAAATAATGACTCAGCCTGATAGTGAAGCAGATAAATGATCTCATTTCCTCATCGTTATATCAAAACTTTGTTTAACTAACAGGTCAGGAATTGGGTTTTGAAGATTTCACTCCTCCTTTCTTGGCTCCTACAACAGTGGGATCTGTGGTTTTGAGGGGTGTCAATTATGCTTCTGGTGGAGGTGGAATTCTTAATTACACTGGAAAGATTTTTGTAAGTTTTCTGTTTGATTCAATCGAATATTTTAATTTTTCAGAATGTATGCATGCTTGAAAGTGAATCACTGAATAGACAAAATCAACTCAGCTTCGAAGTTTTTTGAAAGCTTTTAATTAAGACAGTTAATGCTTCTATAAAAAGTCTCAGAATCGATGAACGAATTTGTACTTCCATAGTTTTTGAATGATTGTTTTTTTTTTTAATCTTTTCAATGTTAAGTGTGGGGTTAGATTTTTTAGAAAACCTCAAACTTGAAAGTGCATTTTAAAAAAAGTTGCTGCACCTCTATTTTAGCCTGGTGAATTCATGTGATAAGCATTCTATGCATAATCTATAGGGTGGTCGGATCAACTTGGATGCGCAGATTGATAACTTCGCAAACACCAGGCAAGGCATAATTGCAAGCATTGGTGCTCCTGCAACTCTGAGTCTGCTTAAAATGTCTCTCTTCGCAGTTGTTATTGGCTCAAACGATTTTATCAACAACTACTTGACACCAGTCGTCTCAGCCGTAGAGCAGAAGGTGGTAGCTCCAGACGTGTTTGTAGATACCATGGTGGCAAGATTCAGATTACAACTCACGGTAAAAAAAGTTCCTTGCAACTATATATGTTTAATTAGACCCTTAATTTTCGATGTATTAGACCAATTCTGGAATCCTATAAATAGCTAGCTCCATACTATTTGCAGAGGCTCTACAATTTGGGTGCTAGAAAGATTCTTGTGGCAAATGTCGGTCCATTTGGGTGTATACCATATCAGAGAGATACAAATCCAGCCGCAGGAGACAACTGTGTTAGTTTTTCCAATCAGATAGCCCAGCTATATAACACAGAGTTAAGAAGCCTTGTCACTGAACTTGGTGCAAATCTGGAGGGATCAAATTTTGTTTACGCAGATGTTTACCGCATTGTCAATGACATCCTGCAAAATTATAGATCATATGGTCTGACATCTCGATCGTTTTTGGATGAGTACGTAGATGGTGTTTGTGTTCTATTCAGAAATAAGATTTGTAATTTTGTTTTGCAGGATTTGAGAACGCAAATGCATCATGCTGCTATGCTGCCGGGCACTTTGGTGGTCTGATACCATGTGGCCCTTCATCAAAAGTTTGCTTCGACAGGTCCAAGTACGTTTTCTGGGATCCATACCATCCTTCTGACGCTGCTAATGTGATCATAGCGAAACGGCTATTAGATGGTGACTCCAATGACATTTCACCGCTGAACATTCGTCGGCTCGCTACAATTTGAATCAAGTCAAATGAGAGCAATTAACCCTCTTCCAGGCAGAAGTAAGTTTACCAAGAAATTGTACTTTTGGACTGTTAAATAATTGTATCGGTTAATAGAAAATATTATTTTATATAGCCATCACAGAAGAGGAAAATAGTTAATTGTTAGAACGGCCTCAAAATTTAGATTCTTCAGCATTCTTCTCTGTTCACTGGGTGAATCAAAAACAAGAAAAGAAGCTATTCATGAGTTTGACTGGATTGACCTGTGACCAAGTTCAAAGCTCATCATAACTTCTTTAAAGGCAACATATATATATATATATATATATATATATATATATAACTTGAGCTCCTATCTTAAATAGCTCACACTTTCCTATGCAATATAATTTCACATCATGTCTTTGTAGCCACTCCTTATCTCTTATTTCTCACAGGCTGAAACAGCAGAGAAATCAATTTTTTTTGCTGCATCTAACTTGATTGCTGACATTAATTAATCCTCTGCCAAGGGCAATTCTGCAAGCCCTTTAATGTGACCTGTAGTTCACGGTAGTAACTGGTGCTCTCTCCCCGAAGAAAAAGACTCAAGAAGAACCATCCATGTAACCATTAACCAACCTGATCAGAGCAGCCGCCTACAGTATGGGAGCAGTATACTAGCGAGTGCTTAGCAGTGAGTAATGACCAGTGAGAGTTTATTTCATGGATGGTATTCTTGATAAATGGAATTGATGCTCAACTTTATGAGCAACCGAGTGGCCACTAGTTGTGATGCATATAGCACAGACAACTATTATTATTTTAAGTTCAAGTCCAAATAATGTGTACAGAAAAAAAATCTGATGAATGTATTAATTTGGATGCACATGATTGATTGAGATCCAATTAAGGAAAGACTCAGTGGTATGTGAAAACTAGCATGAGGATGCCATGAATACAGGGAGGGAGGGGGAGAGAGAGAGAGAGAGAGAGTTTCACTGACACTAGGATGTGTTGTTCTGGGCTGATTATATGCTGGTGTTGCGCTATAATTTCTAGCCCCAAAGATCTGGTTGCATTTTAACCTATCTATTGTGGCAGGAGATGCATGATGGCCATCTAATTGTACACAAGAGAGGCTTTGGTTAAAGATCTGAAAATATCGTACTGAATTGTACAGTCTTTTGCTGGTGTTCCTATCCCAACGAATTCAGGAGGGAAACCTACATCTTCCACCGCTATCCTGAACGAAATTCCAGCTTAAACAGTCACAGGCCTTCTCTAAATCCACCTTTATAGCCATGAATCCCTTCCTCCTGCGTAATTTATGCATAGAATTGATAACCTTCTGAGCCACAATGACATTATCATTAATTCGTCTACTCAGCATGAAACAATTTTGCTGCGGACTAATAATGGAAGGAAGGAGCAACTTCATCTTATTTACCAATGTTTTGGTTGTCAATTTTACAAGTCACATTGCATAAACCAATTTGGCGAGATTGAGCAACATACACTGGCCTCTGTACTTTTGGAATTAGATTAAGAAAAGTCTCATTAACCCGAGAAATATCTTTCTTTCCCCGGAAAACATTTTGAACAATTTCAACAATACCTCCTACCTTCCATTGAGCTTGGAAGAAATGAGCATGGAAGCCATCAGGACCTGCAGCTTTATGAGCACCCATATCAAATAAAGCACTTTGGGCGTCATCATGCACAACTGGACTACTCAAACTGGACATAACAGCATCCGCTGAAGGAAAAGCGCCTCTAATAGGAAAAGAAGGTGGTCGAGCCACCACCTCCTTCGAAAATAAAACCTTATTAAGATTTCATACTGTACGCTGAATACTAGTAGTATTCGAAAGTCGAAACCCCATCTCCCTTATCATTGCGCAGGGATCCAACACGGTTTCTCTTTCCACAAATCACGATGGTGGCATGAAAAAATCTAGAATTCTTATCCCCTAAACAAATCCACTCGACTCTAGATTTTTATAACCAGTGCAATTACTCTTGCCTCCAATAATCTCATAATCTTCCTGCATCTGATTTTCTTTTCTTCTTTTTTTATTAGAAACCTATTAGGAAGAATAGCCAAGGCCTTTTGAATCACTCCCAAAGGGGCCAAAACTAGTAAAACAAAATATTTCAAAAACCTCCGAAATCCATCCTTCAGATATCCTTCCAAACTTTGGTATCGCCGCAGTCAAGGTTGACAACAGTAACTGTGTGTTTGGTATTGTGGTAATTTTTGTGGTTATGATTTGAAAAAAATTGTTTTATAAAAGTTCTTTTAGTTGAGGTTGGTTTGGTATTTATACATGTTTGGTTAAAACGGTGATTGAAATTGAGGTTGAACAAAAAGTAAATTGAGGTTATAAAATAACTAAAAAATATATATATTAATATTGATGGTTTTTAATTTAAGAATTGTAGATTTAACTATTGCTATTACATCATAAAATAAAAATAATACTTATATAAAATTTTTTTATTTTTCCATTAAACCATTTACAATTCCATCACTACAGTTTTCATGGTTTTTTGAGCGTGCAACAAAATCAGGTAAAATATCATCATGAACAAAATTAGGATTACGATCAAATTCTGTAAATGTTACGCCATCATACGATCTTTTTCTAATTTATATAGTGTTATTAAATAATATTAAAGACCACATCAGAAGAGTGCCCTGCAGCGTCCATCAACGCAACAAATAAAGAGCATGGCCAGCATCACACCAGCAGAGTAACAGCAGCAACAAACATCATCAACAGCATGCCATGCAGCGTAAATCAAGCAACAATTAAACAGACTGCCAGCACCACACTAGCAGCACAAATGTGCTGCAACCAAATGAATTCTGTTTAGATCAATTAGTTAAGGGCCCCTCCATCATAAGAGACAAAATAGTTTGTTAAGATTAATTGTATATAAGCAATACTGTACATGACTATTATTAAGTGAGCTGAATGCAAATAAGCTTCTCAAATCCTTCGTGTAAAAGCTCTCTTCATCATTTACCTTCTCCTTCAGTTTGTTACATGGTATCAGAGCTTTAGAGAGCTTTATCCATGGAGACTTCATTGGAAGATCAATCTTCCCCAAACACACCACATAACCCAAACACCAACCATACACAAAATGCTAATCAATATTTGAACCTTCACAGTCACGACAATCCCTTTCGGTTAGATACTGGTGACAATCCAGCATAATTTTGGTCACAGACTTACTCACTGGCGACAACTATGCAACCTGGTCTCGTGCAATGCGAAGAGCTCTTCGTGCCAAGAACAAATTAGCATTCATCACAGGAACTATTAGCCAGCCAACTGATCAAGAAGATCCTCTCTTTGATTTGTTTGAGCGATGTAATGACATGGTGGTTTCATGGCTCCAGAACTCCATCAGCAACTCTATCAGGTCCAGCATAGCATTTGTCGACAGTGCTCGAGACATTTGGCTCGACCTACAGGACAAATTCTCTCATCAAAATGGCCCACGCATTTACCAGCTGCGAAAGAGTTTAGCTAACCTCTCACAAGAAACTGATCCTGTGAGTGTTTACTATGGCAAGCTCAAAACCCTTTGGGATGAAACATTGATCTATGATCCCATACCATCTTGTAGTTGCGGCACCATGAAGACTATATCTGAACGTTATCAACGAGACTGTGTTTTCCAATTTTTGATGGGTTTAAACGACTCCTATTCTCCCATACGAGATCAAATCATGCTGCTTGACCCCATCCCCACCATTACTCGAGTTTTTTCTATCATACAACAGCAAGAACGCCAGCATCAGCTTACCTCTAACTCCACACAACATGATGCTATGGCTTTTGCCATTAGAAAACCCTCCTCCTTCACTACCAAGTTTCCATCCCATTCTAAATACAAAAAGGAAAGAACCTACTGCACTCACTGCAAAATTACTGGACACACACTTGAAACTTGCTTCAAAGTTGGCAATACTGAAGCCCCTATATGTTCACATTGCAACTTCACTGGCCACACAGTAGAAAAATGTTACAAGTTGCATGGCTACCCTCCTGGCCACAAATTATTCACTAAGTCCAGAAGTTCTCATGTTCTTGCAGCACAGTCAATTTCCACTCCTGCTACCAATATTGCAGATATCAGTGACACTCGCATTGGTTTAACTAAGGATCAATACAATCAACTCATGGCTCTGCTTCCACCAGGGACATCTACCACTGCTCAGACCTCATCACGACTTCATACACCTCTCACTTCTCATATCTCTGGTATATCCTACTGTTTAAATGCTCTCACACACACTACATCCTCATCCCATCCTATACCTTGGATCATTGACACAGGCGCAACAGACCATATGGTCTGCTGCCCCTCCTTTTTCACTACCATTGTCTCTACTGCCTCTCATTCTGTTGCATTACCAAATGGAACGCATGTTCCTGCTACACACACTGGCACCATCCAGTTAACTCCCTCTATTTGCCTCACACAAGTTTTGTGTGTTCCTTCTTTTACTTTTAATTTGATCTCTGTCAAAAAGCTGACGACTAATCTTACATGTTCTATCATCTTTCTCTCTAATCTCTGTGTTATTCAGGACCTTTTCTCTTGGACAACGATTGGGAAGGGTGAAGTGAGGAATGGACTCTATCATTTTGTCAACACCAACGTCTCCCCTTCTCTCCTGGCCAATACACTATCTCAGTTTTCTACAAGCTCTGTTGCAGCTTCTGTTTCCCAGCACCACACTACTACCAATTTATGGCACTGTCGTCTAGGACATCCATCCTCCCCTGTTATGTCTTTAATTCTAGACCCTGTAGTCAAGAACAACATCTCAAATATCAGTAAACAACCTTGCTATGTTTGTCCCTTAGCAAAATTTCATCGATTGCCTTTTTCCTATAGCAAGCAGCATGCCTCCCAGCCTTTTGAAATTGTGCATTGCGATCTTTGGGGGCCATGTTCCATGCCTTCCTATGATGGTTTCAAATACTTTCTGACCTTGGTTGATTCTTTCACTCGCAGCACATGGCTTTATCTCCTTCCCACTAAAGCTGACACTAAACATAACATAGAATCCTTTGCCAACTTAGTTGAAAACCAATTCAACTATAGGATTAAAATTTTACGCAGTGATAATGGAGGGGAATTTCACATGAAAGACTTTTTCCATACCAAAGGCATCATTCACCAAACTACTTGTGTCGAAACACCTCAGCAAAATGGGCTTGTAGAGCGCAAACACCAGCACCTCCTTAATGTTGCCCAAGCTTTAAGATTTCAGGCCAATCTCCCTCTCCAATATTGGAGTGATTGTGTCTTAACTGCCACATATCTCATTAATCGCACACCTAGCACCTTGCTTAAAAACAAAACACCATTTGAACTCTTATTTAATAAATCACCCTCTTATGCACATTTGAGAGTATTCGGTTCTCTTTGTTTTGCTTCCACTCTCTCCCGCCAGAGAACAAAATTTGATTCTCGTGGTCGCATTTCTGTTTTTCTTGGATATCCTTTTGGCATAAAAGGCTACAAATTACTTGATCTCCAAACCAATACTATCTTTATATCTAGGGACGTCACCTTCCATGAATCAACTTTCCCATTTCAATCCTTACCTCACCTCTCCAATGATTCATCTGACAACCCAACCTGTGTTTTTACTAAGCCTTTACCTGACACTCTAGATTTTCCTGTCATCCCTTCTCAACCTACACCCAATGATTTAGCTCCTTCTAACATACATGTATCTCTCCACAATATACCCTCACCGGTCATAAACGATTCTGTCATCTCCACAACAGGCCCTTCATCTGAATCTCCATCTTCCACTCCTGCTATTTTGCCTGGTGTCTCTCCTGATGAAGTCCCTCGCAGAACTACCAGGGTCCGAAGAGCACCACAATATCTACATGACTTCCATTGCAACCAGTCCTCACTTACTGTGCCTTCTCAATCATTGTCCAAGTCTGAGACTCCCAACACTGGTAATATCTACTCCTTGGCAAACTTTATTTCTTATAAACACTGTTCTCCATCATTCACTGCCTTTTCTAGTTCCCTCTCCATTCATGCTGATCCTATCACATATAAACAAGCTGTAACACATCCTGGCTGGTGCAAAGCTATGAGTGATGAATTATTTGCCTTGGAACAAAATCACACCTGGATTGTCACTGACCTCCCTCCTGGAAAATCAGCCATTGACTGCAAGTATGTTTACAAGACTAAATTCCTTGCTGATGGAACTATTGAGAGATTGAAAGCCAGACTTGTTGCCAAGGGTTTCACACAGAAGGAAGGTATTGATTACACCGAAACTTTCTCTCCTGTTGCAAAACTTGTTACTGTCAGGGTCTTACTCTCCATTGCAGCAATCAAAGGATGGTGTCTCTTACAATTTGACGTCAACAATGCCTTTCTTCATGGTGACTTGAAAGAAGAAATATATATGTGCAAACCACCTGGTTATTCTGTAGGCGGGGCCAATCAAGTCTGCAAACTTCTCAAAAGTCTATATGGACTCAAGCAAGCCTCACGCCAGTGGTATTCCAAATTTTCTCTTTCTCTCATTGCTTTTGGTTTTACACAATCCAAAGCCGATTATAGCCTTTTTACTAAAGTGGATAACAATTCGTTTACTGCCTTACTGGTTTATGTTGATGATATAATTGTTGCTGGCAATTGTTCCTCTTCCATTGCATCTCTTAAATCCTTCCTACACAAACACTTTAAAATCAAAGAACTTGGCTGCTTACGCTACTTTCTTGGTTTAGAAGTTGCTCGATCATCCAAAGGTATTCATTTATGTCAGAGGAAGTATGCCTTAGACATCTTGGCTGATTCAGGAACCTTGGCCAGCAAACCCCTCAAGCTGCCTCTCGAGCAGAACTTTAAGCTCACCAAAACATCTGGAGCTCCTTTATCAGATCCCAGCTCATATCGTCGTCTTATTGGTCGCCTTTTGTACCTCACGATCACTAGGCCCGATATTTCTTATCCTGTCCAGATCCTCAGTCAATATATGGACACACCTACCAGCATACATCTCGCCACAGCTTATCGTGTTCTTCGATACATTAAATCTGCACCTGGACAAGGTATTTTATTACCTTCTTCCTCACAGATTCAACTCAAAGCATTCTGTGACTCTGATTGGGCTTCCTGCCCTGACACTAGAAGATCAGTCACGGGTTATTGCATATTTCTTGGAGACTCTCTCATTTCTTGGAAATCCAAGAAACAATCTGTTGTCTCCCGCTCATCAGCTGAGGCCGAATACCGCTCTATGGCTTCCACTTGCTCAGAATTAACTTGGCTGCGATATCTCCTTCAGGACCTCTGTCTTTCTCATCCTCAAGCTGCTCAACTTTACTGTGATAATCAAGCTGCTCTTCACATTGCTGCCAATCCAGTCTTTCACGAACGGACAAAGCATATTGAACTGGACTGCCATCTCATTCGTGACAAGATACAAGTCGGCCTCATCACCACTGCTCATGTTGCTTCTCATAGACAGCTTGCAGACATTTTTACAAAAGCTCTTCCTTCTTCTATTCTACACCAGCATCTGTCCAACATGGGAATAGTTAATATCTATTCTCCATCTTGTGGGGGGATATTAGAGACCACATCAGAAGAGTGCCCTGCAACGTCCATCAACGCAACAAATAAAGAGCATGGCCAGCATCACACCAGCAGAGTAACAGCAGCAACAAACATCATCAACAGCATGCCATGCAGCGTGCCATGCAGCGTAAATCAAGCAACAATTAAACAGACTGCCAGCACCACACTAGCAGCACAAATGTGCTGCAACCAAATGAATTCTGTTTAGATCAATTAGTTAAGGGCCCCTCCATCATAAGAGACAAAATAGTTTGTTAAGATTAATTGTATATAAGCAATACTGTACATGACTATTATTAAGTGAGCTGAATGCAAATAAGCTTCTCAAATCCTTCGTGTAAAAGCTCTCTTCATCATTTACCTTCTCCTTCAGTTTGTTACAAATAATATTAAACACTAATTTTTTGAATAAAATACAATTAAAAATAAAAACAAAACTTTTTACTATTCACTTTGGCACATTTTTGTATACAAAGTTTAATTCACTCTCAGTTCACTTTTGTAATGTGAACGTTCACGTTACAAAAGTGAACTGCAGGAAAGTCATGAAAAATACCTCTGAAAAAAATTGGGATCCCGCATGATTATTTTGAACCACCTAATTTTTCCCCTCTGCTCCCAACCACTTCCACACACTCTCTGAATTAAAACTCTGCAAGAACAATATTTTTAGCTTTAAGAAGATAAACAGTGCAGAATACTAGCAAAAATAACAAAAAACAGTAATTTTTAGCTTTAGCAAAACCTGCGCCATTTAACTTTAAAAAAATAAATGGTGCAGAATGCTAGCAAAATTAATAAAAAAACAGTAATTTTTAGTTTTAGCAAAAACTGCGGCGTGAACTCAATTTTTAGTGGACCCATCTCTAAATCAGACGTTAACTTGTTTAGCCAAACCGCTATAAATTATAGTGGCGGCAAAACGCAGCCTCATCTACCAAAAGGAAAAGGAAAGGACATTTACAGTGTGGTTGCGGGTGCTTTTTAAATAGTTTTTCGTGCCGAAATGCATGCCAATGATGTTTTTTTATTTTTTAAAAATCATTTTTGACATCAGCACATCAAAACGATCCAAAAAGTACAAACCGCACTTAATTTTAACAAAAAAAAAAATTCAAATTTGGACGAAACGCAGGTAGAAACACAATACCAAATCTCCTCTTAATTAAGAAGAGAACAACTGATCCTCACCCACCCGTTTCTTTTACTTTTATATTGATTCGCTTGGAAAAATTATACCAGGAATTTTGTTCTTATTGATTTTCTGTTTTTTCTTAATCTAATGTAGAAATGGACAATCATGCTGATGGTTGTATTTTGGACTCTCTCTTTTTAAAGGAAATACGCTTAACATGGTCACCAACAACGATTCTGCTATTGGAGTAAAATGAAAGTTTTGACTCTAAACAGTTTTTTTTTCCAATCATTTATTCTTTAAATTTTAATTTTTTTATTAAATCTTTTCATGTATATTTAATCATTAATAGTGCACTGTTTTTTCAATAAAAACTATGTCCTTAAATAGTAAATTTAATATTTATAGAATGCTCCAATTAATAAATGATATCATTTGAAAATAAAACTAATAAGAACATATTTTTAAAGATAAGATGAATATCAACAGAGGGGTATTTTTAAACTGTTAAATTCTGTTGACAATGTTTAGATTAAAAGGAGAAAGTTAGGCAGAGCCGCAGCGGGTGTATAAATCGTATGATTTAGGAAGCAAATCAATAACGCACAAAACCTTAATTAAAACAGGCAATCGATCAAGGCTACCTGGAAAAAAAAGAGAAAAAAGTAGTTTTGTTCACTTCTCTGACTTGAAAATGGATCAAACCAGAATTGAAAACCTTATCCTGGTCACTCGAGACCAAAACGGCATCGCAACGATCACAATAAACCGTCCCAAATCGCTGAACTCCTTGACGAGGCCTATGATAGTTCGCTTAGCCCGTCAAATCAATGCCTTAGGTAAGGACGACTCAGTTCGGGTCATCATTTTGACGGGATCGGGTCGGGCTTTCTGTTCGGGTGTGGATCTGACTGCCGCGGAGGAGGTGTTTAAAGGGGATGTAAAGGACGTGGAGGCCGACCCGGTTGCCCAAATGGAGCAGTGCAAAAAGCCCATTATTGGAGCTATTAATGGGTTTGCAGTTACCGCCGGGTTTGAAATTGCACTTGCTTGTGATATTTTGATCGCTTCTAAAGGAGCTAAGTTTATGGATACACATTCAAGGTGTGGTGTATTTATATTTGATTAAATTTTTTGTATGCTTATCTTTTAGTTTCACCCTTTGATTAATATGGTTTTGTTATTGGGGTCATGCTTGTGTTTTTTTTTTTTTTTTTTTGTGGCTTGAACGAAAGAGCTAATCGTAGTGTTTATAGTAGTATCTGATTAGCTTGAATGTGCAGTAATTGAATGCTTTTGGGAATGTGAAAGTAGTTACGTTTTCGGTGGAATTTTGTGATTGGATTCAGTATGTGATAATATTCCATGCTTTCTAGGACAAGTTTTTTAGATTTTAGTGCTCGATTTGATTGTTTGAATTGCCTGTGAAGGTTTGGGATATTTCCTTCATGGGGCCTCTCGCAGAAGCTTTCACGCGTTATAGGGGCAAACAGGGCACGGGAAGCATCTCTAACGGCCATGCCAATTTCTGGTGAGCAAGCTGAGAGGTGGGGCTTGGTTAACCATGCTGTGGAAGAAGGTAAAGTGTTGAAGAAAGCCCGAGAAGTTGCAGAGGCCATTATAAAAAATAATCAAGACATGGTGTTGAAATACAAGGCCGTTATAAATGATGGCCTGAAGCTGGACCTGGCTCATGCTCTTTCTCTAGAGAAGGTAGTTTTCCAGAATTTTTTACACACATATATACATATTTCTTTCTCTCAGTTGAGGGATTTTCCAGGATTTTTGTAAGCATATCCTAGTTCTTTCCAGACTCGTTTGCTTTTTGGTTCCTTGTGTTTTACCTAGCGTCGTGTTTCAGCAAACTCACTTTGTCATGGTTTTGCGCGAATGTGCTTTTTTTTAACCGTGATTTACTTTCTATGTTATGACTAACAAATATTTTCTCATGGTTTGTTTCAGGAGAGGGCTCACGCCTACTACAATGGCATGACTAAGGACCAGTTCCAGAAGATGCAGGAATTCATAGCTGGTCGGAGCTCCAAGACACCTTCTTCAAAGTTGTAAATTTCTAAATCTCGGAATTGTTATGATATTGTGAAAACCAACATGTTTCCTCCTTGAAGAAGGGAAATTTGAAATCAATAAAAATTATTTACTCTCCACTCAACACTTAGTAGCAAGTTTTCAACCATTAATATATTTTGGACTTGCTTGTCATTGCAATCTAATTGTATTTTTAAAAAATTTTGAGTTTTTTTTAGTTTTAAAATAATATTTTTTTGTGTGTTTTTTAGATTGTTTTAATATATTAATATCAAAATAGATTTTAAAACATATAAAAATATATATTATTTTAATATATTTCCAAGATAATTTTATTTTTTTTCATCCTGGAGTTGGAGAATATTGCCAGCGTTAAATGCCTTTCAATGTTAAAATTAAAGAATAAAACACGGGATGATTTGACGACTAATAAGATATGTTTCCTTCTTTCATTTCTTAGATATAATTTTTAGAGTCTTTATTTGTAAAATTTTATTATATTTTAAAATGCACACATGAGATGTCTGTGAGATTTATTCAGAAAGATGATTTAGACTCCGTTAATGCGAAAACTGAGTTGTCTTTGAGATCATTCAGAAAGATGATTTAATCTTGGTTGAGGATTTTTTTTTTTTTTTTTTTTGAAAAAGGAATCATTTAATATTAATAAGCTTCATCAGCTAAAATAGAGCAGATAAAGTCTGGAGCATGGCTCCACAGGTCTTGACTTGACCGGTTACAAGAGGAAGATGATGGGGCTACCTTGTTGGCTGATCTATGGACATGAACAGTGCTAAAATTCAAGGCACATCTGATAAGAGATCTGCAATCTTCTATGATGATACCATATTCCGAATAGTCCCTCTGTGCTTGAAATGCTGTCCACGACGAGTTTCGCATCCATCTCAATTATGAAGATTAAGGGGGCTGATTTTCTGAAGAACTCCCTTTGCAGCCAAAGCTTCGGCCAGTGAAGAACGAAAACTTCCCCTTAGCTGCCAACGTCCACACCAAATCACCTGACCATTTTGATCTCTTATGATAAAACCTGCTCCCATAGCGTGGTTTTGGAAGATAGCAGCGTCAACAATGCATTTGATATAACCCTCGATCCTCAGGCTTAGACCACGCCACATCTGTTCTGGGATTGCTTTGACGCGTTTTGAGATGGCAACCATCCATTTGCCACGTCTGCGCCATCTTCCATTGCTCCAGAGCATCCAGCCCCAGGCGAACAATTTGACTACAAGTCGAGTGATCTACGGTACTATAAGCTCTGAAGTAACTCGTGTTATACTCTTAGGAAAAACTCAAATGATCTTCAACCAGAAGTTACTCGTATCATTGGTGGGTAGGTAGAAAATACCTAGACACGCGAGACAATTCTCTATATGAAACTTTGCAAAATAACCCTATAACCTGAAGAGAACGGGTGCTTCCTCATAAACAGGAGCGCATCGACAAAGTTCGGACGACTATTCAACACAGGTCTTCGTAAAATCGTAAGACTGTGTATACAGGCTGGCGCATGCCTAGCATCGAAAGTTCAAGGAAGTTAGTGATCTAAGGACAAGGGAGCCAACAATCGAAGCCCTGGCAATTGTAACTAGCTATAATGGTCCTGAGGTAGCAAAGTTTCTTGTCAGGTAAGTTCCAACCGGCATGACGATTTGGACATAAATTGTTTTAGAGAGAGGTTCGATGAAATAGAAACAAAAAACCAAATAAAACCATGAAATTTAGATTATATAGATCTAAATTTATAATTATTTAGAATTTAAAAAGAAAATAATTAAAGGGAAAGAGTGAGGGATTGCCACCGGGGTAATTTTAACATCCAGCCGCCCAAAAATATGTATTTTTCAGGTAGTTTTTTAATTTGCCCTTGATCTTTGAAGTTTCTTTGGCAAAAAATTAATTAAATTTTTCTCAGAAGTCCAAAACAACAATTTAATCCTGATATACTTGATTTTGTAAAGAAGCAATTTTCTTACATAAGTTGGGCGTTTTTTAACGTTTCCACCCTCAGAGTGAAGGAGGGCTCTCTTTGAATCCTGTGTGAAATCCAATCCTAAAGTATTATAAACAGAATATTGCTCTTTTTTCATAAACCCCACCACATGGTAAGTTACAAGTGACGATCATACAATTGTTTGGTAAGTTCAACAAAATGTCACAATCACATCATTTTGCAAAATATATAAAATAAAATTATTCTATGAACCTTCTGGGAAATTTGGATGTTCCCGAAAATTAAAGCAGACTTGGGTGTTGAGTCCAGTCTTGTATTCTCAAGAGCTTTATTTATATAAATAAACGAGGTGTAGTTTATTAATGGTTCAGGTTCATTTTAAGAAATTATCAGTTCGAGTACTATAAATCTCAAAACCACTAAAGATTTATATAATTATTAATTTCAGAGTCTTGAAGTATTAGTCGAGATATGTGTAAATTAGTCTGAACACTCATGGTTACAAAAAAAAAAAAAAAGCTATGTCTATATAAGACCAGTATTATGCGAATTCAAAATATCTATCGATAGAAGTAAAAGGGGGAGTTGTAAAATTTCCTAGAAACTTGGAAGGAAAGCTTGTATCAGCTTCTTACCAAACACCAACTTAGGGCCCCCCGTTTATTTGCTAGAAAGTAGTTTTTTTTTGGAATGTGAATTCCAGGAAAGTGAATTATTTTCTGATGTTTGGTAGTGTAATGGAAAATAAGTTGGAAAGCACTTTTCAGTGTTTGATTATGTCATGGAAAATAACTTATTAACGTTTTATTTTTCTCAAGTTTATTAAAATAATGAGAAACAAATCTTACAAATTAAAAAGTTAAATGAGTATACAATTGAAAAAAAATATAATTTCATAAATTATCTCAAATAAAATAAATAATAATCAAAATAATAGATATCAAATCTAAAAAAAAAGATAAAGAAATTAAAATAATAATAATTAACATTTCATAAATTATTTCAAATAAAATAAGTAACAATTAAAAGAATGAGGATCAAATTTGATAGATAAAAAATTTCAATAAAAAAATAATAAGGGAAAAGCAAATAACAATTATAAAAATAAATACCAAAGTTAATAAAAATAAATTAAATTTTAAGAGATGAAATTAAAAAATAAATATTCAAAACAAAATATATATAGCAATCAAAAGTTTGAGAATCAAATTTGATATAATCAACAAATAATATGACATTTCTAAATTTTTTACAACTTCCGGAAATTGTTTTCCGCCTAAATTTTCCAGGAAAACACTTTTCTAGAAACCAAGCCAAATTTTTCTTTGACTGAAAATTGTTTTTTGTTAACTAATTTTTTTAATAACAAACAAACACAAAAAAATTTTAAAAATAGTTTTTTAAAACTACTTTTCAAGAAACATCATAGCATTAGTTAATAAATCAAAACTTAATTCAATGATTTTGTTTTTTTTTTTTTATTATGATCCAAGGGCATATAACCCTCACTATATGGCCCGCAAATTCAACTTTCCTTCCGATGATGCTCAAATTACCGAGAAACTCCAAATCACATCATGGACCCACTAATTCCTATCAATAGAAACTACTAGCAGCACAATTAGTTGATTCTATTCTACGAGAGAGACTTCATTCTTAGAACTCCCCAAATTCCAAACAATCAAAAACAAAAGCCTCTCTATTTCTCTACCAAAATGGCTCTCTCTTTACCCTTACCAAAACCCCAGCAACAGCAACAGCAAACCACCACCACCACCACCAATGATGGTGAGATCCAAGAAATCGACATTTTCCATCAATTCGACGTCGTATCTGACTCGTCAGATCACCACTATCTCGTAAACAACATCGACAACGACAGCAGCAGCAGCAGCAGCAAAAAAACCAAAGACGGTGGAGGAGATTCGTTAACAAATATCTCAAGTGGGGTCTACAAGAAGATCATGCAAGAATGGAAAATCCTCGAAAAACACCTCCCTGATTCAATCTACGTTCGTGCGCACGAGAATCGTATCGATCTCTTAAGAGCAGTAATCATAGGAGTCGCAGGTACACCATACCATGATGGACTTTATTTCTTTGACATTGCTTTCCCACCAGATTACCCAGCCCGCCCCCCTCTGGTTTATTACAGATCATTCGGGTTACGAATCAACCCGAATTTATACGCAAATGGGCGGGTGTGTTTAAGTTTACTGAACACTTGGCCCGGTAGAAAAAGTGAGAAATGGAACTCCAGCGAATCCACAGTACTTCAAGTTCTGGTCTCCATCCAAGCCCTTGTTTTGAATGAGAAACCATATTACAACGAACCGGGTAATGGGGTGTTACCGGGTCGGGCCATATGGGAGAAGAAATCAAATGCTTATAGTGAGAATGTTTTTTTCTTGTCTTGCAAGACCATGTTGTTTTTATTACGTAGGCCGCCAAAGAATTTCGAGGGTTTTGTTGCTAGCCATTTTAGAGAGAAGGCAAGTGTTATATTATCAGCTTGTAATGCTTATATTAATGGTCAAACTAGAGTTGGGTATTATAGAAATGATGGGTCATGTTCAAGTGGTAATTCATCAACTGTTGATGTCTCGGATAAATTTAAAGGGCTGATGGGTCAATTATATCCAGAATTGCTTTTGGGTTTCAAGAGAAATGGAGCGTCGTTGGGGAATTTTGTGGAGCCGTCGGTGCAGCCGGTCGAGATGAAAACGAGGTCGTTTAAGGGGAAAGCGGTGATTCAAAGTAAGAAGAGTGGATTTGCAAGGACGGTGTTTGCGAAATTAAAGAGAGTTTTGGGGTTAAAGAAGATGAATAAGAGTGGCAAAAGCGGGGTCAAAAACAAGGGTTTTTGACGGAGGATTCTTGATTTGTTGATTTATCAAGGTACTTTTAGAACTTGTTTTTAGAATCTTTTACGATGATGATCATGACCATTCAATACTGTTATCGCTAATATCAAGTTTTGACTCCTGTACTGTCATGATGATCATTAGCAGCGTAGTAGGAAATATATTGATAGCTTTATATATATATATATATATATATATAGAGAGAGAGAGAGAGAGAGAGAGATTAAAGCTTAAATCTGGTTGTTAGTAAAGGGTATGGTTTGTCGGAAGTTTGTTACGTTGTTGTTTTTTTATTTTTTAGGTGATGAAGTTTGTTTTTTAAGGTATTTGTTTTCTAGAATATATTAAAATAATATTTATTTTTAATATTAGTATATTAAAACAATTTAAACACACTAAAAAAATTAATTTAAAATAAAAATAAAAAAATCAAATTTTGATAAAAATTAAGTTAAATTTCAATTCCAAGCAGTATGATTTTCTATTATGCTGTTAATTTTTTTTTAATTTAACGAGGGTGTCTGGGCCAGCTTGCGTACACCTCGACTAATCTCACAGGCCTATTAATATTATGCTATTATTAGTTAATGTTATCATGGTACTGTGTATAATAATAATAATAATCATTTTCCCTGTCATGATACCATTAACAGTATCACAATGCTCACTTTCATTGTCATTTTTTTATTATCATCTTCTATTTTAATATTATCATCACCGTTACTATTGACTCTATAATATTTGCAGACGTATTTAAATAAAAATCATCTTCATTTTATTATATTTAATTTTACTATACCATCATCACTTGCTGTAAATGTCAATGATTATTAATAAAATAACATTCATTGTTGATTTCTTATCTTTATTACTAGAATTATATTGAATATTATGACCATTATCATCACAACTATCATATTACTATCATAATATATTTTTTATCATCACAACTATCATATTACTATCATAATATATTTTTTTAGATTAACGTGGATGTTCAGGTTAGCTTGCGTGCATCTTAATTAATCTTACGGGTCATGAAATTAACAACCATGTAAACCTCTAGCGGCCCTGAGATTTATGGGACTCGAACTAGCTATATGTAAGAAACAAACTCATAGCCTAATTAGTTGAGTTATATCTCTCATGTTTCATAATATCACAATTTCTTGTTATTATTAGTTTTGTATTTTAACTAAAAATATATTTTTATATTTCTTAAATTAAATATAATTAGTTTAATTTCTTTTCATGTGCCTTTTTTGAAAAATAAACCGTTTCTTAAAAAAATACAAGTAATAATCAATATCTAGGTTCTTAGTTTCACAAAAAATAAAAAAAACAATACCAGATACCTCGTAAGCCATGGGATGTGGAGTTTCCATGAATCTCGAAAATCAAACCCTGGCTTTTTTATGGGTTGAATCAATATGCAACGAAGTCGACTAGTCTCTTTTAGGGAGCTGAACTAGCATGTGACTGGTATTAGAGGATAATTAACATCTGTGGTTGGTGTTCTGCCCAATCACAACCATTAATTTGAGGTTAATCAGACATTGATTTTTCGATCTAGAGGTCGTTATGATCACAGTCCTACAGTTACCATATTGAAGCACGATCACCAGCTATAAAATATTCGACTGATTATGCGGGTCAAGAAAATCCTCGGCAAATTTTGGGCCCAGGACCACAGTCAAAGAGGAAAGTCAATAAAGAGTGTATATTATCTTGAGATTGTGATAAGGAGTATATTCGTCCTCTCATTTGCTTTATCCATTTACCGTACGGTGCTTTTTGATTGGTTTAAAATGGCAAAGGCTTGATAAGTCGGTTTGAGGACCGAGGGCTCCAGACTTTGGATATATATATGTCCAAGTGTTTTTTTTTTTTTTTTTGAAGATGTATTAAAATAATATTTTATTATTATTATTAAAAATTTATTTTTGATATTAATATATTAAAATAATTCAAAAATATTTTTTAAAAAAATACGATTAAACCAATCAATACAGGAATATGTTTCTTAAAATATTTATAGAAAAAAACTGATTTTAATTGATTTACAAGTTAATCTAGAGATATTTCTTACTGTAAAATCAAAAGGATAAAAAAAAATATTTACGATCTCATATTTCTCTTGATCCATTTATAATCTAAGTTTTTTTTAACCATATCTACATATCTTTCCAATTTATTCGTTTTTTTTTCCTTTGTTAGAAAATAGAAACAATAAAAAAGAGATATTTGATATGGTCAAATGCAATTGTCACATAAGGAAATTATGGTATAGAAAAATAATAAATTAAGGATAGTGATCAAGGGACTAGTTAATTGTTGTTTACAGTGTAGGGATTAATTAATTAGGTTGAATAAACTATGGGGACTGGATTAATATTAACTCGTATTAGCGCGTAAAGAAATGACTTTACATGTTCAAACGGTATAACGTGGGCCTAAAATCACGCCTATTTAATATTTATTTTGAATTTGGAAGGAGGGCAAGGAGAGAGAAGATTCAATAGTTTGGCTTATATTATTTTATCAGATTAATTTGTTAAAGTTAGGATACTGTAGATGTTATAAATAATAATAAAAAAATATAGAAAATGAACATCGCAAGCTGGGTGGTGAACTAAAATTCTTGAAACCTGATTGAGCCGATCCAATTTATATATGCAATATTGTGAATTGAATATTTATTTTTATTTTATTTATAAATATTTTAACTTTAAAATTTATAATAGATTTTTTAAGGTAATAAAATTTTTTTATCTCTTTCTCAAAAGAAAATAACTAAAATTGAATGATGATGCAAATATAAAAATTAGACCCAGTATTAAATGTATTGTGATACTTATAGTCTAAGCTGTAGGTCCACATTTAAATATGAAATCCTAAAAATTAGCAATACAAACCAACTCATGAATATCTATAACTTCTACAACAAATTTAGTTCATTCTATATATTTTATTTGTTTGGATCTAAGAAAATTAAATAAATTAAATTTATAATTTGTAAACAATTAAAAACTAAGTTATAAACTTGTACCTTACCCACCTGTATTCATAGGTGCCTTACTGATTATCATGATTATGTGATATTTTTTTCCCGCGGGACAATAAACATTTATTTCAAAAATAAAACCGGTAGATGATCTCGAAGGAGACTAATTAACCACACACACATAGTGGCAGCGCCACATAGAGACAAAAAGGGGCAATTGCTCCCTTTTTTTTTTTTCAAAATATTTTTTATATTAAAATATTAATATAATAGTTTTGCAAGGTTAATTTTTTTGTTAACTAATAAATTGATCTAAGCTCTTCTTCTTCTTTTTTCACTATTGTCTCTCCTCTCTCCCTTCTATAAAATTTATATTCAAGTCCTAAATATTAATTATCTAAACAAGTAACATCTTATACTTTATGTTTTATGAAAGTTTCCTTAAT
Source organism: Populus trichocarpa (assembly GCF_000002775.5). Lineage (NCBI taxonomy): Eukaryota > Viridiplantae > Streptophyta > Magnoliopsida > Malpighiales > Salicaceae > Populus > Populus trichocarpa. The sequence continues at coordinate 6,592,662 of NC_037292.2, read as the reverse complement.
CTTTTCTATTTGTTTCATTATCAAATTTTAGTTTTATTTTTTTATAATTAGTTATAAAAAATATTAGAATTTATAATAACTTATGGGTTTGATGAATTAATATGTGTATGGGAGAGAAACAATTATAATGTAAGTTTTAGATGAAAGTTTGTGATAATCATTTTAAGCTATGATTTTAGATACTATGTACCATGTGTCAGTATAGAATCGTTGTGAAGAACTTTCCTATTCTTTGAAAGATTTAGAAATAGATAAATAAAAATTTATTGTATATAATGAGAAAGATATTTTTAATGAGATAAAAAATAAAATCATTATGAAGCAGTTTTTAAATATAAAATATCGAAGAGAACAATTATAATGTAAGTTTTTTCATTTTAAATGTATTTTTAAATTATTTTTGTTTGACTTGAGTTGATACATATATTTTAAATTAATTTTTCTATAAATAATATATAATATCAAATATTTATTAGTAATTTACCCTCTTGTTTCTGCCACGATATATATATATATATATATATATATATATATATAGACACACACATGGGGTACAACACCATGCTATCAATGGATTGTTATTCGATCAAATCAGTTTTTTGGTTGGTTTTTATACAAATATCATGTATTAAATTAAAGCATGGATACGGTATTATCCCATATATTTTACACTGCATATAAGTTATTATTAATAGGATTTATATAAAGTTGATTTGATTCAATGGTATGTAAGTTATCCACGTCTAAATTAACATGGATTCCTACAACCAAGTTATTATATTTCTGGGAGCACTAGAATGCAAGAAATTATTTATTTATTTATTTAAGCAGGATGTCAAGATCAGTTTGTGTGCATTTCGATCCATTCTTATAGATTCTGAAGTTAACAACCAGGTAAGTCTCCAGTAGCAATTAATATTAGTAATTACATGGCTCGAACCTAAAACTATAAGAGAAATAAATTTTTTAGTCCCAAAACTTGATCATTTATTTAATGATTATATATATATATATTTTTTTTGTATTACAGACACTCATGAAAAGTTAACAAGTCCACTAATAGCATGGTCCCCGCAGCCGCCTAATTCAAGAAAAAATTAAAAAGGTTAATGCTTCTATCCTCGAGTCGACTCGTTAGTGGTAGCCATTGAAGTATATCTAGGGGCGAGAAGTACGCCCGACGTCATAAAGGTTATAGCATGATTCTTACGGGGGCAGCTTTCATGGACCATGCGGTAGCTTTTGAGAGGGGCTGGAGCAATGAAGCTAAGGCAGGAAGGGACTTAGACAGATACTTTTAACTGTGAGGATGTGCTTTTGAATTACTTATAGCAGTCTAGTTGTATTTTTGAGAATTTTTTATTTTAGTTACGGTTTTTTTTTAAAAAAATTTAAAAATATATATTTGATTTAAACTGTTCCCAAGTAATTTTTTAGGGGGAAAGACTTTGAATTTCTTTTGGGGGGCAAAACTTAAATCTTACTAGTTTTGGGCTTAAAATTTAAAATTATTCTTTCACATAGGCATAATATTAATGAATTTTGTTTTGCAGGGCCTCAACTCTTGCCATCTCCCGTCTCGTCTCTTGGCTAGATAGATTATTGCATATAAAATAAATGAAAAATAAGATATTTCAGCTTATACAAAACTAAAAGTTAAAATTTACGTGAGGTTCAATAAAAAAACAAAATATTTAATTAATCAAATAATATTTTTATTTATATATATATTTTTTTAAAAAAATGAACTACCACCATATGAAACCTATACATGTAAAGGGATACCATATCATGATTATAAAATCACACAAAAATGGAGCACTTGTAAGTAATCTCGAATCTTCTTACGGGTCGGGTCACTCCCTTTGTTTATCGGGTAAAGGAACCATGGTTGATTAACTTGATTTTTTGAATCAGCTAGTAGCTTCTTGTACCAGCACTCCACGTCATATTAGGTCATCTGATGATCCCAGGGTGGCAACAATACCCGTGGCTGATGATGCATTGGCATTTGGCAGGCCATTGTGGACCCATTGAACTATCAATCAAAACGGGCCCACCGGAATATTCTGGGTGCTGTGGACCAATCTGGACACCATCCCTCCCATATCTCATTTAACTATTTACTCAAACCGCCAGTGATGAAATCCTGGCTGGCTATATCAAGGCACCACGCCGAGCACTCCATATCCTTCTGGCCCAGGATTTTAAGGTTGGGCTAGCAATGGTCGCAGCTGTTAAATTCGGCCCATGACCTCTTATAACTCCATCATCCTTTTTTCTTTTTTTTTTATAATGAATTTCAAATCATTTGAACAAAAAAGAAATATAACTCTGCAAAGCCTAAGTCGCCATGATGGCTACTTTGCATTCTGCCATTAAAAGTCACCAAGATGCCTACTATTAACTGGTAATATTTTAGTAAGCAAGTCAACACCATGCACTATTCATAGAAACCAAAACCATTCATGATCCACAAACAAAGAAGATAGAATCCCTCGTGCTATGCCAAAATCCTCGGCTCGTGTTCCCTCTACTTTTGAATCTGCTGCCTTTTCTGCTACTCAAATTGTCACCAAATAGGCCCCATCTCATGGGCGACCATCTCTCGTTGTTCGAAGGACTGCCGAGGCCTAGCAACAGAGAGTCTGCTCGCCTTTGTACATATTAGGATGATTATTGACCTTCCTGATTTGTTAGATTAACTATGGCAAATTTTGAACGTCAAACCTTCTCTTTAAAGGCATGTGCGTGGCCAAAGCGTTAAATTACTCAAATCTTACTGCACAAGCGAAGACAGTTATAGTTCGTACAAAATCGGCTCATACGAGACATCAACATCGGAGGAGCATAACTCTGTATGCAATGTCCCCTCATGCGCCACATGATGACAACTGGAGAAGGAAAACCTGCCGCCAATTCCGTGCTCAATCGGCCCCTGCTGAGTTATACAACGGAAACACAAATTTGTGTTGCCCCAATGAGGAATGGACTATTTGCCGGGTCAAGCTCTTGTTGGCGTGAATTGGAAAGCAGACGAGTAAGTGGAGCGCTGGTATTTGACAGAACTTGAAACTGCCTGAAGGGCGAAGGGTTGCTGACATGATCAAGTTCAGCTGCCGAGCAAGTCTTTTTCGTTTTGTTATGGAGTGTTTAGAAGTATTTGATAGAAGTTGTAGTTGTTTTTTAAATGGAAATATATTAAAATAATATTTTTTAATTTTTTAAAAATATTTTTAATATCAGTATATTTATTTAAAAACACTAAAAAATATTAATTTAAAATAAAAAATAAAAAAATTTAAAATTTTTTAAATAAAAAAAAAATTCTAAAAGTGGAGTGGGCCGCTGCCCACATGGGTACCACGTTGCATTGTTCTCCTTAATTTATGTCAATGTGTACTTACTGCGATTGTATCCCTGAATAAATTCTCAACATCTAATAAGAAGCTTTTTTTTTTAAAAAAGAAAAAAACAAACTAGGAAAAGAAGCAGTTCATGCTCGAAATTTCATAAAAATGGAAACCAGCTTGATGTGTACCGTAACAATCTTTACATTTTAAGCACAGGAAACCACGCAATTAATGGTCTTTCAACATGACGAATGATAATAATAAAAATAAAAATTTATAGCAAGAACTAGGTTATTCCGCCGTGCTATGTTGTGATTATGATGATTTTTTGTACTGTTTTTTAATAGAAAAAAACCTAGTGTGAATTGTTCTAAAATATACCTTAGTCATCTTGACGGGTCTAAAAATAATCTAAATAACCGGTAAAAATATAGTTTAACTATTTAAAATGAAATTGTTTTTAATAAAAATTAAGATAAAAACATATTGGATTGATTTGAGTCAACCTGAATTAACTTGTTAGTCCACATACCAAGTCATAAGATCATGATAACCCCATATAAATCAAATTAAAATAAATTAAGAAATCAATAAACCTAATATTGAAGGATGAAACTGAAAAAAAAACCCATAAAAAAACCCGAGTCAACTCAGGTTAACTCGTAAAACCTGTGTCTTGAGTCATGAAATCATGATAACCCAATAGAAAGCAAATAAAAAAAAATTATAAAGCTTAATTTTTAACCAATTCAATGTTTGAAGATAAAATTGTAAAAAATAAAAAAATTGATAAAAAAGATGCAAAAAATGAATTGAGTCAACAATGATTAACTCGTCAAACCCGTAATCCAAGTCATGAGATATGAATAACCTCATAAAAAATATATCAAAATAAATTACAAAGCCTAATTTTCAATCAATCTAAAATAATAAAATTAAAAAAAAATTAATTAAAAAAAAATGAAACCTCAAGTTAATAAAGTTAACAGATTAATCCATACTCTAGATTACGAGTCTAAAATAACCTCATAAAATATAAATTAAGAAAAATATAAAATATAATCGTCAATAAATATAATGTTAAAGAATAAAGTTAAAATTGAAAAAAATATATATATTAGCAAAAAAAAAAAAACAAATGAAGAGAAAAAACATTATTCTAGTGAATAATGTGATATGAGGAGGTAAAAACCCCTTATCCTTTAGTTTTTTTTTATTAATCAATTTAATATTAAATAATAAAATTAAAAAATAAAAATTAATTAAAAAAACCTGAGTCAACTAGTTTAAGTAGCTAAATTCGCTATCCGTATAATAAAAATAAGATAAATTAATAAAAAATAAATTTAAAAATAAATAAAAAAAAACACTACTTCAAAATTAATAATATAAAAACACCTCCTTTGATTATTTTGTAATTGTTAACTGGACTATCGGAGGTGTTGCTTTCAATTCTCTTTTGGCAACATGGTGGCTGTCTCCATCTGAACATAAAACTGTCAACTACCGAAATGTTTTTGCACATCTAAAATATTCTCAACTACCGGAAGAGGAGAGGTGGCAACTTATAAATATCAATTCACCCAGTTGATCACTAATACTCGACACTTGTAGACAAAGATTTGTTACATTTTCAAAGTTGCTTTAACCGTGAAAACACACTTTTCCCTCAATCTAAGGTTAGAAAATCAAAATTGTCGAACATGTCCCAGATTCTAGTTGAGAAATTGCTGGTTACAAAACTCCTCTCGTTTGAGATTGGCTACGATTTCCCCGTTCGGTAGGAGCAGAGACAAAGGTCCATGTGTCTTGCTGAGTGGCGAGATTAATGCCCAGTTATCTTTGCTTCACCAATATATTCTATCTCACACAGATCTCGACGTTTTTCATTTCACATTCAAGTTTATACTTTATTGGATTAATTAAAATTAAAAAAATATATTCTATAGCTCATTGCGTCTAAACCATGTTTTATAGTATATCCAAAAGTTTTTTCAGCAAGGAAAAATGTCCCAAGCCAAAGTGAAAAATGAATACTTTTGATTTGGACCCATCATAAAGCCTCTTTCTTTTCACATGCATACAAACAAGAGACATTGAGAACAACACCCACCAAAACCATCCTCTCCCCTCCCCAACAAAGGAATGACCTTTTATCTGTTCCTCCACAACCGAGCACATCCTTCCACTCTCACCATCACCACCATTAAATTTAGATCATTATATCGAAAACCCACACTGCAAAACATCGAGAAAGATTAAGTGGGAGGGAGAGGAGATTGGTTTGGTTTAGGGGCTAGTGTGTTTGAGAGATGTGGGATGCTTCAGGCATTGATGAATCTGTTTTCGTTATGTCTTAAGCCATTTGGGCATGGTAGAAGTAGTAGTAACAGTGATTCAAAGCTTGAGTCATTTGTCGGTGTTAGCAAAGAAGGGAAAGATGGTTTGCTTTGGTATAGAGACGTTGGAAGATACTGGTCTGGTGAATTTTCAATGGCTGTTGTTCAAGCTAATCAAGTAATTGAAGACCAAAGCCAGATTGAGTCTGGACCTTTTGGAACTTTTGTTGGTGTTTATGATGGTCACGGTGGACCTGAAGCTGCACGTTTTGTCTGTGATCACTTGTTCAGGCACTTTCAAGGTCTGTTCTTTTTAAATATTTTTGATCAAATATCTAAAAAAGATTTTTACTTTAAAGAAAAAAACTTTGCCGTGTTCCTTTTATGTCATTGAATTGGCCACGTTTCTCACTAACCTTTGTGGGATTCTCAATCAATCAGCTTTTTTGCTTTGGAGATTTTGAAAGGTTCTGGTAGTGATTTTCTTTCGTTGCTCTGGATTTTTTTTTTTGTGAATTTAGATGAGAAGCTATTTTGTACAGTTGTATTGGATGATAGAGAGCTACTTGTTTTCAGAGTATAATATAGTGAAGAAAATTTATTGGGATTTGAAAGACGGGATTTTGCATGTGAATGTCATGGACTGGGAGGTCAGTACTTATTGGTAATGCTTGCTTTTAATTGCTGAAAGTGATTCAGTTTTTTGGAGCTGTTCACTTTTGTGGTTGTATCTGTCTTGTCAATTTCATGGATAACTATTAAGTGATATTCAATCGGATTTTGCTTTCTGTGTAAGCTTCTGATTGGCTTTTATGAGTTTGGAGTATTTTTTTTTCTTACTTTAAATTGCAGTTTTAAACTTGGAACAGGATGATTAAATGTAAGCTTAATGATTAGTGTTTAGCAGCCAACTGCCTAGTTTTTGCTATCGATACCCAAAACCAATGCAATTTCTTACTTCAAAAGTTTTCAGATTCTTCAAGGCACTATTTGCAGTGTTTAGGAATTTAACATTTTGGCTTTTAAAACCTAAATTCCTACAGCTTTTTTTTTTAGATTAAAATCTAAGCTAGTGCTTCTAAAATGTGTGCTGGACAAATGCATTAGCTCTAGGTAGAAACTAGATTTTGCTTAAGGGTGACGGGGGCTTTGAATTCCAGTGAAAAAACAGGGCATATATCTTCCTCTCTTTTTTTTTATCATTTTTGTTTGTAAAATGTTTTGATATTTTTTTGGTTTAATGTCGTTTAATCTTAAAAAAGTATTGTGCCTTGTGTTGGCATTCTTAGGCTTTGTGGTTATGCAGCCATTTCAGCAGAGACACATGGTGTTGTGACAAGCGAGACCATCCAAAGAGCTTTCTGTGCAACAGAGGAAGGGTTTACCAATCTCGTGTCAGAGTTATGGAGCAGTCGTCCCCAAATGGCAACAGTTGGATCATGCTGTTTAGTTGGAGTGATATATCAGCAGACCCTCTTTGTAGCAAACCTGGGAGATTCCCGTGTTGTACTGGGCAAGAAAGTCGGCAACACTGGAGGTATTGCTGCAATACAATTATCAACTGAGCATAATGCAAACCTTGAGGTCATCAGGCATGAACTCAAGAACTTACATCCTAATGATCCCCAGATTGTTGTTCTTAAGCATGGAGTTTGGAGAGTAAAGGGGATTATTCAGGTTATTTCAAACCCCAATTTAACCTTCAGAATATTTCAAATTAAAACACATCTTAGGTGCTTTTGTATTCTTGTGTTTTTTTGTACTCTCGGAGTGATAAATTATGAAACTACTTGGTGGGCTGGAATTTTTATGGTTCTTGGTTGTTTATCATTTGGTATTCATAATAGCTATCCCGACTTCTTTCAAGAAGTCGTCAACTTTGTTGTAGCTGTTAATGCGAAACCAAATTTACCCGTTGCTATACAATTATTTTTAAAACAATTTGTTTGAGTTATAGAATTGTGTCGAAGATTGTACAAGTTGCAAGAACCATGAACTGGAGATGAGAAAGAACAACATATAAGCCAATACCAAACCCCAGCACGATTCACATGCTCTGACAACCAGGTCTTTTGCAGATATGACTTCAAATATAGTTGAGATGGTTTTATAGTCATTGGTCAGAGAAAGGGTTCATGTATAGAGGCAAATTAGTTGATTGAAGATAATCTTCGCAGTTCTAGGTAACCTGAAATTCACTTTCCCCCCATAGGTATTCCCTTTTGTGCTTGATGGATAAAATGCACCCCATCTCAAGCTAGATGCTTGTTATTTATATTTTTTGACACGTTTAAGAAAATAAGCATGTTGATTATGAAAGGGAATTTGAACATCCTTTATCTAGCCTTTGCATCGATGAAGATTACTTTGAAGTCAAGTATGTTATGGAAACTCCTTGGAGTACATCTTGGTTTGCATCGGATTATCTTCATCTTGCTTCTTATTATTCATGGCACGTTCCTTTGCAAATTCTAATTTCAAATAATGAAATCCATGATTATATTTGATGCAGGTTTCTAGATCCATAGGGGATGTGTATATGAAACATGCACGATTCAACAGGGAACCAATTAATGCCAAGTTCAGACTTCCTGAACCAATGGACAAGTCAATCTTGAGTGCCAATCCAACAATCATTTCACATCCTCTCCATCCAAATGATTCGTTCCTTGTATTTGCATCTGATGGTCTTTGGGAACACTTGAGTAATGAAAAAGTAGTGGATATTGTCCACAGTAATCCATGTGCAGTAAGAGTTTTCCCTTGTGTATTTGGTTGTCATACTTTCTACATTGAATTTACTTTCATGCCTTTGTGCTTCTATTAAATAGGAAACAAATGACCATAAAGTTTTGACCTTTTTCTGGAACTCATATGCTGCTTGGTATTAGCTTAAAACTTGGTTGCTTGGTCATTTCATAAAAAACTCTCGGAAGAGTTTGGAAGGCAAACCTATGTCCTTTTCTCTAAGATGTATATAGTAAAAGCAAAATATCTTGGAATAGTTTGAAACGCAAACTTATGGAAGCATTACGGTGCATTTTATTTAGTAGATATGTTTGTCATAATCATCGATGAGTTTTTTAACATGATGTATTTGAGTTTTGACAGAGAAGAGAACTGCAAAGTATCATCATTGATGAGTTTCTACTTTGTATCGTATTTGGATTGTTCATCCATGACCTTTTTTCTCTAGTTCTTTGCATGGATTATGCATTGATACCCAAGGTGATCCATGGTCAGTTCATTGTCATATAATTAGGCATAGCGCAGCCTTGGAGTTAAATGCGTTTGATAAACTCTGTGTTAGCTTGTTGATCATTGTGCTGGGATGCGTGTCAAGGAACCATTCAATGAGATTAGATATTGGTGGTTTATATCATCACAGCATATTTGGAACTGACTTTTTAGATTGACTTCCTCTCGACTTTCATGAATTGCCTTGAATTGTTCGTGCATATTTGGTGTTTTAGATGGCTATTATCCACAGCAAAAGTAGATGTTATGCCAGTTCTGCCTTCCTTAAGACATGTGATTGCTGGGATATGGATGCGTGCACAGAAATGTAGATCATGCACTACGATCCAAAACTTATATAGTTGTCTCACAACAGGTCTCACGGTTTTTTTTATTATTACCAGTGAAGCTATCAGCCTCACTGCGACTATTCTTGCATTTGACGACCCAGGTTTAGCTCTTGGTTCATTCTTCATCTTTTTTTTCCCTTCATGTGTTCATTTTTTTTTACTTGAAGGATGCATTTAAGTGGTGGTTAACTGTATTCTTAAATTTATGCTTCGTATATGTAGTTCTTGCTCTAAATTTATCTGTGTTCGACTAGTATTCACGAGCTTGTTTTACTGCAGGGAAGTGCCAAGAGGCTTGTCAAGGCCGCCTTACAAGAAGCGGCTAGAAAAAGAGAAATGAGATATTCAGATCTACAGAAGATTGACAAGAAGGTTCGACGACACTTTCATGACGATATAACTGTAATTGTTTTATTCTTAAACCATGATCTTATATCCAAATCCAAAAGCGCTGTGCAAACACCGCCGGTTTCCATCCGAAGCGCTAATTAATCACCCGTTGGCATATTTCTGCTGCCTTATCATGGACACACGCAAAAGCATCCTAGCGGATCAAGACACATATCAAGGCTACAGAGCTGCACTGACAAAGCGGTCGCGGTACCTGAGTGGGAATTCCAAGATTTAATTAAGAGCTTTAGAATTTGTAAAAATGTTGTTTGTCAGGCAAATAAATAGATTGCTGCTAAGTCCGTGGATACCCTGATTATATTTTTACTTAAAATGTGTTTTGCATTATTTTCAATAATCTATTTGCATGTCAGACATATATATCAAATGTTATAAATAGGGTCTGGAAATATTTTGTAGTAATTAATTATGGTTTAAAGTGTTGTTTTTTTAAGAAATATATTAAAATAATATTTTTTATTTTTAAAAAATTATTTTTGATATTAATACATTAAAATAATTAAAAAATATAAAAAAATTAATTAAAAAAAACATGATTTAATGTGCTTTTTCGAACACACCCTTCCTTCATACAAGGTGTGGTAGGCCCAGAGGGGCAGGCAACTATCCAAGAATATCGAAAATACCATGGGGTCATCAAAACCTTTGAACGACATGTCAACATGCCTCGAAACACGAGGGCTTATTTATTTACCAAAATCAACCCAAATTCAAATTCCATGGCCGTGTGAGTCCCTGACTGGCCTCCAGCGGAATTCCTTTCTTCTCTACGCAATCCATCAAATGCACCTTCCCTTAATTCCTCTTCTTCAAATCTAACAGTTATCAAACATAACTTCATGGCTACGAAACGAAATCAATCTCAAGCTTTTTATTATTGCTTTATTTCACACTGACTCTCCTCTTGTCTCACTCCCACTCAGCACCACAACCCATCCGTCGTGACCCCGGCCCCCTCACTGGCACCATAGCGCTTTTCACGATGTCCGTGACAGCGTCCGATCCGATGTCCGCCCCATGCTCCACTCTCGCGCCGAGGTATCACTACAATATTTAATCATCAATTAGATTACAATTACAATTTAGATTCGCAATAATTCATTCGTGCTCGTTTTAGCTAAACTTCACGTCGTTTTGAATCATGTAGTAATTGTTTGTAATTCCACTGAACTGCGTCTTTTATTTTCAGCTGCCAAATAGTCCGCAATTCCAGTGTTGCTGATTGTCTGTTCGTTTAAGTTAAAAATTTTAATATCTACAGCGTAATTCAAGTGAAAAACACAGATTCTTGCATTTCTGTTAACTTGTATTTATTTATTTTGTGTTTATGAGATAATTGATTTCATATGTTGTGGTGCAGGTTCCGTTGGAGGTGAATGCAGTACTGATAGGTTTTAATGGCGATGGAGGGTGTAGGTTTAGTGTAGATTCACATAAATTACAAGATTTTCTGAGGACCAGCTTCTAAACTCACAGACCTTAATGTTTGGAGACCGGTGAGCCTCTTGACATTGAGCATCAAGTCATTTTTAACGTGTTTCCGGCAAGCTCTCCCTAAAGTTAGCATTTTTAACGTGTTTCCGGCAAGCTCTCCCTAAAGTTAGCATTGTTAAGTAATTGTGTTTTGCACGCTTTAAGTTACAAAGTTGTGTTTGTAATGTTGTAGTGGAAAGTCTTCAATACTACCACTGCACCGTTGCATTTTCAGCTGAGAGTTCAGTTTTGTGGGCTGCATTTGAGTTTTGCTTGAAGGGACCCATAGAGAGGAGATGCATTACAATGGGAGAATTGGAGAATTTCCTGAGTATTAGTAGTTTTTTTTACTCATTATATGATAGGAATACACGAGTTGTGTTTTTATTTGTGCTGTTTTGTCAATAGGCTGGGCAGCCAGAACTGATTGCACTTGAGAAGGCATCGACACAGAATATGGTTCCTGCTGGGAATGCATGAGAGGTGAGTGATGCTGTGGATATAATATGTTCATTGTTTTGGGGTAGTAAGGTGGAGTGTGTTTTTACAGGAAATTCTGAATTCTGTATTTTCTTTTACATGGACTGATTTTGGAAGGAAGTGCCAGTATTTCACAAACTATATTCGTACATAAGAGTACTCTGCCAAAGATAATGACCGACCCGTGCCTAATGCAATCTTTCTTGTAAATTTTGATAAGGTATGGTTTTCAATTTCAATCCTCTTTTTCTGGAAAAATCAGTTTATTTTTATTTCTAATTTTCATATAGAAACAACCATTTTGAGGTTGGAAGTCAAATGCTCATAATGTTTTTTTCCCAGACGATAGCAATACTAGTTTCGGTTTTGTCGGTTTTGTGTTGGTATTATTCATAATGGTGTGAAATTTACTCCCTTATGATCATGCGTACCTTGGTTTGGCCCTCGATTGCAGGTGAGAATGGACCTTGGAAATAAGGAAATTGACCTTGACAATGTATGGCAAATTAACTTAAAGAGTTGTCTGATGAAGACTTGAGGAAACAAAAGGGAGAGACTCAATATAAGTGTGGCTGAGTTCAGACAGGTACTGGACACGATCAATATGTTATCATGTGTCAAAGTAAGAGAGAGTCATTTGTGGAACAGTATTGGTTGTGCCTGAAGTTTCCTTGAGTTTAATTTTGGGTTGGTATAAAATGCAAATATAGCATTCGAAATGGACTTTGTGGTTAAGGATTTAGATCGAATATGAAATTCTTATTTGATAGCCAAATCTTGTTTCTTTGGTGTATTTGTTGCTCAATATCGCATGAACTTCTATCAAGCATGTTTGAGGTGATGCAAGCAGAAAATAGTGGATCCTTTTATTACATTTCTTGTTTGTTATATTTTCATGAAATTTTTAAGATCACTGGTTCAGCTTCAGCATACAGTGACCTTGAAATAGTAAGCTATGAAGTTCATAAAACCTATTTCTGGCATATCAAAATCCATTAAAAATCATAGAAAAAGTTCATTTGCAAGTACTTACAAGATTTTATTTTAGCTGCAGATTACTAGTTCCAGTCGAGTTGGACGTGTGTAAACTGCAGTTGGTGAATTATCTTATGGTTGTGAATCTCAGGACAATTGCTACAGAGTATCTAAAAACCCCCCTCGGTGAACCTGTCAAAGGCAAGAACAAGACAACAGCCAAACTATGGTTGGAGAAGTTCTACCAAAAGACAACGAACTTGCCAGAACCTTTCCTGCATGAATTAGTTGAACGGTTGGAGAAGTACCTAGATGTAAGTCACCCATGTCTAGAATAGCGCCTTGGAATTCACACTTGCAGAATTGTTCAGTTGATTTTATTTTAGTTTTAAATAACAGCGCCTTGAGGAACAGCTTGTAGATCTGTCTTCTTTGTTGTATGATCACCGGTTACAAGAAGCACATTTGAACAGTACAGAAGTTCTTCAAAGCGCTCTCTTCACCCATCAGCAAGCTAGCTTTGACTTATTTAATCCTCCATTAGATGATTATTTGTCTTTGGTTATTCTCCTCCAAACTGTATATATGCTTTAATTTGACTATTTCAGTGGGTTAAGTTTTAATTTTACAGTCCATAATGCAGGTATGTTGAATATTTGACTAGAGAGAGAGAGGGAGAGAGAGAGAGAATGAGATGCTGTAACATGGAGTTCAAATGTCCTGTACATTCGTCGCGGACTTGTATTTACGGAGGGATTCTGCCTGCTGGGTTCTTTGTGTATTTTGTCGTCATTTTCTTTTCTAATCCCGTCCGCTGACGATCCCAACCAAGAGACTATTTTCATTTTTTGAAGGCATTGATGTTTTGCTAAAATTGTCAGAGAATCGTCCTCCCTCAATTTGTTAAAATTTTGCCCATAAAAGTTTTCTATATTCACTGGAATATTCAGGTAAGATTCCATTTCCAGTATCAGTAAGGTTCGACAGAGTCTGAACTTCGACATGGTACATCACCCTTCCATGGACAACAAAAATGAGAAAAAATAAACGATTTAAAATAAAAACAGATCAGACATAGCTTTCTAGGCGGCAATTGTGCATCAATTAAAGCAGCTGATAAACAGCTTGCTCAGAGCCCAGTGCATATTCATCATCTCCGCATCAAACAGTCCTTACAAAAACCTAATCAAAGTAAAAGCCATGGTGTAAAACAAAATCACCACAAGAGAAGAAAAACCCATCAATGGAAAATCATCATTAATAACAACGGAATAACGAAGGGGTCCTCAGCAATTATGCTTGTAGTTGTCATCCAGTGAAAACAATCAGGTCTCAAAGATTACATGCCATCATAGGATCCCCGCGCCATATACACACTGATCCAAAACAAAGAAAATTTCACAACTATAAAGAAGATAGGAAAGATAGATTTGGCAGGGTATAATTCACTGCGCCTGTGGAGAACAGAGGCGCAGCGACTCAATTTCTGCTCAAACTCTAAGCCTCTTGCAAATGAAAAAATATTTTCAAGAAACCAAAAACAATTACTGTGTTTAAGGTTTCTATCAAGAGGCATCAAATGAGTAAACAAGATTTAAAACACGCAAGAACATACATAAGAAAAATGAGAGAGAGAGAGAGAGAGAGAGAGAGAGAGAGAGAGAGAGAGAGCACGAAAGGGCAAGAGAGAAGCGTAGCGAAACATGTTAATCGTCACATCATGATAAAACCCTAAATGGCTTCTGCTTAATTTGGTCATGGGATTATATACTGGTAGCCTGCAGGAGCTGATAGGGTTTTTTGGCTCTGCGGATTACCGAAAAACCCCTCTGTTTACACAATATATAAAGTAGACTTGAAAGAGCCCAATGGCAAGTCATGTCCACAACTCATTGTTAAAGCTTTGAATCCAAACCCAACCCATATCACCTTGTTCTTTCTTTTCTATTTTTTTAGTTTTTATCGAGAGGCGTTGCCATGAGGGAATTATTATTTTGTTTCTATGTTTTTAATGAAATAATTAGTTCATCTCTTTTTATTTAAAAATAAAACGTTGAATTCTTATATTTTATTTATTCCTTTTAGTTTCTTAGATGATTTTGTTATTTATTTTCTAAAATATCTTCTTTTTAATTAAAAATTAAAAATTTACTGAAAGATGAAAGTTTAGAAATCTCAAAAATAAATTATGATTTTTGAAAACTATTGACTAACTTACAAGGTCATTAGGTCTAATTCGCTAGATTATTTCTAATTACTTATTTATAATACAGATCGATGTGATTAGTTAGATCTTTAATTAATTAATACTATTATTTTATTTTATTTTTAATTAACAGGAGGTCAAATTAAGATGAATGTTCAAGTTTTTCTCTAAAATTTTTTACTTAATAAAACAAGAATGGAATCACACTATAGGATTTTAACCTACAACATTAAATTTTAAAGATCTATATTCTACCGAACTGAACTAATAAACACAAGCACTCTTAATAATCTACACTCATCTTCTTTCGACTTCTTTTGACATAAAAAAACATGGGATTAAACATGGCTCATTCGAATTAAAACTAATTTTAAGAGCGGCTTAGCTCGGATTGCAAATGGACAACTCTCAACATTATAATTTTGGTTTTAGGGTTGTATCGAGAAAAATAGATGCAGTTTGCAAGAAAGAATCTTCTTACAAAACCCAACTTATTGGTTAATTCTTTGTTTATAATTTGACCAAAAGGATCTCCAAATCCGAAAATCAATCGACCATTAAAAGCATTCATGATAGACAATTACAATTTTGTTTTTTAAAGTGACAAATTAAGCAGGTTCATAGAAGCAAAAGATGCACTCTTTTTCTCCATCTCCATCAAGGTTTTCTAACTTTTATACCCATTCCCGTTTATATTAGAGGTGATTTACTACTTACTCTCTATACCCGCCATCACAAGAGGTGAATTTGCACCGGAGGAAGGTTCATGTGATTTTATTTTATTTTTTATCAATTTATATGGAGTTCACAGATCATAAAAAAATATATATATATGTTGCAACTATCAACAAGGTTAATCAAAGGTAATTTTAGAAAAAAATAATTACATAAAATTGTTTTAAATATATTTTGAAAAGATTATAAGTATAATAAATGATTTATGTGTATAATTTCGAGCAGGGAGATCCACGAGTAAAGGATACTTTACCCGTCTCCATGACTCAGGACGCCGAGTATTGTTTTACTCCTTTCATCCTCTCACTTCTAGATGGACAAAATTTCCTCCATCTTCACTCGAATGGTTAAAATATTTGGTATTTGCAAGTCTGGCTACATCATCAACCTTCAATTTTTTTTATTTTCCTAGACAATCATGCACACAAAAGGATATTAAAGGAGTTGTTTGGTATTATTTATCTTAAAAAAAAACATAAAAATTGTTTGTTATGGATTTATTTTATTTTTTTGAAAAAAATAAAACCAACTATTATCACAAAATTTGGAAACAGTTTATTTGATTTTGAGATTTTTTTACAGTAGTTGGTTTCTATATTTTTGAGGGAAAAAAAGCTTTTATCTTTGTTTTAAAATTTTCGAGAAACAAAAACGGATGACATGAAAATACCTCCAACCCCAAGCAAAATCAAAACGATCACAATTTAGGGAGACAGTGAGTCCACAGCGATGATCCACATCTGCGCGTTGAGCTCATAGCCCATGAAAGTTGGCCATCAAACCCACATTTAAGCCTAACCATTTCGGTTTGCTTTAAAACCACCGGAACTCATCTAGAATAGGCAATATTTGGGCCCTAAAACCTTCCATGAGCAAACGTTCATGTTAATTTTGTTAAAATAAATAAATAAATCATCTCAATCCATAAATCTTAAAATTATTTAATAAAATATTAATATATAATCTATGTTAGTAATTAATTTTAATTAGAAAATGATAAAATTCAAACATGTGATCAAGTAGTTATTAAAATCATAATACAAATAATTATTTCAGTCTAGAAATTTAAAGCTATTAGATAAAATATCTTGTTCTCCGGTAAACTTTCCTATATATATATATATATAAAATAAAATAAAACTACCTTCCGAATTCTGCTGTCAATTTAAAAAACATATAGAGTTGTAGATATTCTAAAAAGGAAGGCCACCGACTAACAAGTAGTTACTGTAGTTGCAGCGTGCAGCAGCCGCTATGATGTCATGACTCGGAGGGATGAACTATCGGGTGTAAGTATGCTGCGATGGGAAGGAATAAATCGCAGGCCTGTGAAAGGGTCTCGTTATTAAAAATTAAATTAAATGAGTTTTATTAGATTAATATTTTACTAGAATAATATTTTACTCAGTTTGATTTAATTAAAAAAACGAGTCAATCAAATTTTAAATCCTGAATTATTGAGGTCGTTAGTTAAGTTGGATTTAATAATTATATCTTATACCGTAGAAAACAAAAAAAGGAAAAGTAAACTAAAAAAAGGGCAGAGACGCTTATGGCAGAAACTGAAACCATCAAAGAATTGCACGCGTGACACATTTGTCTCGTCCCTTGTAGCTTTAATACGCGTGGACGTCACGATGAGCAACATCAATAATGATATAATAGAATGTTCGTTAACATAAAATATTTTTTATTTAAAAATATATTAAAATAATATTTTTAAAAAAATTATATTTTAATGTCATTACATCAAAACGATCTAAAAATATAAAAAATTAATTTAAAATATAAATTTATTTTCAAAAATATTTTTAAAACTTAAAAATTAATGAGTTTTAAATCGTAGTTAAGAAATCCGAATCGGCTAAACCTGACATTCAACCTATTATTTTTTTATATAACTTTTTTTTATTCAAAACAATATCATTTTATTTTTAAAAAATATATATATAAATATCAAACCTGCTTATTCTAAATTTATTCTTGATTTTGGCTTTAAAACTATACATAAAAAAATTGTATGGGTGACACATTTTCTTATCCTTTGTATGTTTAATACAAATGGAGGTTACGGTCTTCATCACCCCTATCAGATTTTAATTAAACTGTGTGGGAGTTGATTCGATTTAAATTGACCAGTTTCATGGATCCAAGGGTAACATAAATAATAGTTAAAAAAATAAGATAGCTTTTAAAAAAACTTTAAGATGATATTTTTTAAAAATATCAAGACAATGACAAATTGAATTGACTTTGGTTCTCCCGCGATCCGAGTAATGGACTTCATTGAATTTGATAAGCATTTTTTATATAAAAAAATTATTTAATTATATGATAAAAATAGATACTCGTAAAATTAAGCACCGACCCTAAAATAAACATTTATCCGAGACCGCAATAACCTCGTGTAAAGCGAACAAAAGTAAATCATGCAATTTATCTAGTAACTAATCTAATATTGAAGGATAACGAAGATTAAAAAAAATCAATTAAAACAATCAAAGGACAAAAAAAAAACATATATGGCTGGTGGGTAAACCCATTAAACCCGTGAATCACGTCCAGGTTGGCATGTCAAATTCATGAACCGGATTATGAACTCCACTAAGATTATTTTTTCAAACTTTTTTGTTAATTTAAATATACGATACCAGAAATAGAAAATCACAAAATCAAACATCAACCCAATACCGAGATATTTATTTGAGACCACGATAACCTCATAAAAAAGTGAAACGAAATAAATTATGAAACTAAATTCCCAATAAAACCAGCATATATGGATAAAATAATAATAATAAAAAGTTAAATTCATCAAACCTGTGAATCAGGTTAACTAGCCAAACATATAAACAGCTCTATGAACTTTATAAAGTTTAATAAAATAGGTTTCTTCTAAAACTATTTTTTTTAACTACATGAGAAAAAAATAGATAATAACAAAGTCAAATTCAATTAGAAAAAACAAAGAGAGATAGAGAAGACACGCCAAAAACTTGTAGATCAGAGTAACTTGGATTATCTTGACAGTTTTGCAAACCACATTAAACCACGTAAAAAGGTAAAATGAAAAGAAATAAAATACAAATGTTGTTTTTCAACCACCCTGATATTAAAAGATGAAGTAGACAAAGGTAAATAAAAATAAATAAATAAATAAAATATTGTGGATTTACTACTGTAATCTACAATACATGTTGGTGGACAATAATTACCCCACACCTTTTAATTTTTATTGATTCATATTTTTATATTGTTAGATATTATTCATTGTATGACATATAATTAGTTTTTTTTGGCCAGGGTCAAAACTTTTTCAAACATAGAAAAAAAATATTCAAGCTCTAATAAATTATTTAATACTGGTATTAAACCAGACTCAACTGGTCAACTTTGATTTTCCTTGGTTTTATTCTTTACCTAGCTTTAGTTTAGAATTAACCTCGCGAAAGTTGCCTTTATGTGACCCTGTTAACTTGAGGAATTCAAAGACAAGTGAGACAACCAGTAAAAAACGTTGTTTGATTTTTTTTTAAGATGATATTTTTTAAAAATATCAAGATAATAATATATTAAATATACTTGAGCTTCATGGTTTTACAAACCATACACATGACTTAGATCACAAACTCCACTGGATTTTTTTTTAAACTATTTTTTACTTAATGACATATTAACAAAAATAAATGCTTCTAGAATTGAGCACCAACCAAATACCATGACATCTATTTAAGATTGTTATAACCTCATAGAAAGCAAATCGAAATAAATTATAAAGATCAATTCAAAATCAACCTAATATTGAAGAATTATACCTATAAAAAATGACAAAAAGGATTCAATTAAGAGAAAAAAATTAAAAGATGAGATTTTAATTAAAAAAATTATATGACATTGCAGACCTAATGGTTAAACTTTAAAACCTTTCTGAGCTAACTCCTTGATTAACATGTGTTTAAAATTAAAATGCATGGAAGTTGATTTTACATGACTCATTTGGCTTGGCAGGGTTAAAAACATCTTGAACGACCGATTAAAACATGGTTTGACTTTGAAAAAAATTTAATGATATATTTTTTTTATATCAAGACGACGATTTATTGAATTAATCTTGGTTTAACATCTTAACTCGCAAAACGCTTTGTGTCTTGACTCGTAAAACTTACAATCCAAGTCACGGACCTCACCAGGTTTATTTTTAATTTTTAAATATCTTTTAAATGATATGACAACATAAATAGATGCTTGTCAAAATTAAATATCAATAAAGTATAAGGATATTTATCTAAGATTTCTATAGGCTATAGCCTCATAAAAAACCAAAATAAATTATGATTAGCAATCAAAATTAATAAAACATTGAAGAAAAAAATAAAAGAAAAAAATTGAAAGGTATAATTTAAGAAATAAATAGAAAAAAGGTTCAATTTTTTTTTAAAAATCGAGGTGATCAAGTGTTTATATGAAAAGCTAAGCACCATGAAGTTCTCCATTTTTTTCAGCGGAGAGAGTAGCAGATAATTTAAATCTTACAGGACTTCTAAATCAAAACAAATACAACTATAAAAATTATATTAAATCAACATTGCATCTACAATAAAAAATGAAATTCTTATTATCAAACATTTTAATTGTTTTGCTTCACACCATAACACAGCACAATTAAGTGCAAGACAACGTAAAACAACAACCGAAGCATAGCACAAGGTAAGACATACGAGACAACTTTGCCAAACAAACTTTTAGACATTTTCGTGCGCCAATACCAGACACCACCTAAATCTTGATAGCAGCAGCAGCAGCAGCAGCACTTCTCTCAAAATCTCCATGTAAAGACAATATTTTATTGAAACGTGATGAGTCTGTATTTGCTCACGCATAATGGTATCGGACTGGCATCCATAGAAGGCCGAAAACTTTGTTCTTCTGTGATAACAATGCTCAAATCTATGACGATCAAGGAAAACAAATAGAATAATTAATTTCAGAGAATAAGTCCGCCACTTGCCTTTCAAGAATCTAAAAAGTTATACGCCACTCAAAAACCCCACAGCCGAATACAAATCAAATAAAGAATCCAGCCAGTAGTAACAACTCGAATAGCAGTAACATCGGCCTCGAAACTTCCAAGAGAAGACTTATCAAGTGGGTAGTAATGGCAGAGTCTACATGCCATAATTCGATCTTGACCCATGACAGAGCAAGCTTGACCTACCAGCCAAACAAAAGAATACCAAACAGCCAACGAACGACCAGCCTCGCATCAAAGGTTCAAAAGGGAGATCCTTCCTTCCTTCCACAGAAGACGACACGTCACTGCACACGTACCTCACGAATAAAATCAATCCACGTGTACAAAGTTTAGACTTCCAAGTTCTTGTGAATCAAGTCACATGCCCCGTAAATTTTTTGTTTGGTTTGACACACCAACCCTCTCTCTCTATTTAAGACAACAAACTTGACAAGTTCTCCTGTTGTTTTGCCTGCCTTATTTTCATCTACAGCTTCCTAGAAAGAATCCCAAGCCTGATCTCTCTTCCCCGAAATGTGCCCATATGGGACAAGTCTAGCTGCAGGGACCAAACGGGGTGGTGCAAGATCAGATTTCAGGCCAGCATTTGATGTTCTTGATGCAGACCATGACGGGAAGATAAGCAAAGATGATCTTCGCATGTTTTATGCAGGGTTTTCAAGTAATGGTGCCGATGATGATTTTATAGGCTCAATGATGTCTGTTGCGGATTTTAACAAAGATGGGTTTGTTGAGTATGATGAATTTGAACGTGTTTTGGATGGTGCTAGTGAAAAGAAGAAATCTTCATCGTCAACAAGGTCTAGTTCTGGGGTTATGGAGGATGTATTTAAGGTCATGGATAAAGACGGGGATGGAAAACTGAGTGTCGATGATCTGAAGAGTTATATGCAATGGGCAGGGTTTGATGCTTCTGATGATGATATTAAAGCTATGATAAAATCGGCTTGTTATTCTGGCGGCGGTGATAAAGATGGCGTCACTTATGATGATTTCCTTAAGATTTTGGCTCTTGATAATTCTTCTGCTGCATAGTACTTTTGTAATTTTAACCTTCGATTTTGTCCTGCTTTTTTGAAAGAAGATGCTCATTAATTTTGATGTTTATGTTCTGCCACATGAAATTGTTATGTAGCAAATTATGATTTTTTGGTGTAAAGTGATGCCAATTAGGATGCATTGCCAGCTTTGTTTGTGATGCTGATGCTTCTCTTAAATGTCTTGTTTTCTGTCTCATGCTGTGTGCCTATTACAACTTCCTCTGATTTCTGTGGTGCCCAAATGTGCTGGTCCTTTTGCAGTGATGTATTCACGTTTAGCTTCTTACATTCTCTTCACAGTGGCAACTTCAGAAATAACAGGCCGTTTAGTATTGGGTTTTTTTTTTTCAAATTAATTTTTTTTAATGTTTTTGAATCATTTATGTTAAAAATAAATTTTAAAAAATAAAGATTATTATTGTAATAAATTTCTAAATAAAAATGACTTTAAAAAACAGATCTTTGAAAACACCCAAAAGGAAGTTCAGAGGAAATCATGCAACAGACAAGCCGTTGGGCAATAGGAAAACTATTGCGAGAAAAGCACAGATTAATACAATTCTGCTGCTTGCAGAGTATTTGCGGAGCTACAGCACAAAATTTGTAACGTGAAAGACTCACCAAGTCGATTTCTGTTGCCGCTCACACTGACAAACAATCTGTTCTCAAGAACCGTTGCACAATGCTCGAGTTTCTTTGTTTTGCTTTTGTTTTTCAAGGAGCGGGGTTTTCAAAGCACGGCATATGAGGTCGAAAGGCCAATGAAACTTGTGCTCTACCGGCATCTCTCATTTTTCAAGGCGGGTGTTTAAAATACTCTTAAAAAAAATCCAAAAACAAACCGTTCCAAACACCCAAGACGTCTCCATTTGAAGCAGAAGGCTAGGACATTCTGTCACAAAATTTATCCGCGGAGGACACAGCAGAAAACTTAAAACTGTTCTGTGAATGATTTGGAAATTCAAACCATAGATAGCAGATATTAATGTGTATAATAATACAAGAGATGAGACATTAGAGCCCATCAATGGAGATGACGCATCAGACCCCATCAATAATACAAGGCATTTAGCATCACATTAGAGCCCATCAATGGAGATGACACATTAGACCCCATCAATAATACAAGGCATTTGGCATCGCTTTCAGGAGAATATCATAAGACATGCAATCAATTACTACATCCTACTGCTCTGACAACTAGAGTACTAAGCCAAGTTGCAACTCGGAGTAGCATTGTTAACTTCTGGCTCGCTGCTCTACCAATGCATTGTTAACCCAGAAGCCGGGATTATTTAGACCAAATCTATCTTCCCATTCTCTAGAGGCTTCTTTATGAACTTGTAACATACAAAGGTAAGTAAGTCGCGCTCCATCTCTGTGATTTCCATGCTGCCACAGTATATAGATCTTATCAGTAAGCAAACAGATAATTCATTTTCTTTCTTATAAGAAATCAAATACAACCCAACCGATAAAGAAGGGTTGCCTTGTAAAGGCCAATAATAACTGTCATTAATTACCTGTACTCAGGCTCAAAGTCAAGGCCAGAAAGATATTGCTTGGCTTTGCAGATAACGAATGTGTCAAGTCGGGGCACTGGCACTATTGACGTACAGATTAGAACAATGAAAACCTCATTTTAGTTACTGTCTAGGTGCGTGTACTCAAGTACATGAAAGTTAAAAAATGGACAAAACTGAGGAAAGATTAACTGGGACACTTCTTGAACCTGGTAACAGACACCCCTATCGGGAAGTTAGATCAATTGTCCTATGTTGGACAGGAAATCTACAAATTAGATGACTAAAGAAAATAACGAGAGGAGAGGCTAAGCGGAAGCAAGGGAGGAAAATGATATGCATAAAGCCAGTGATGTTGTTAATGAGCATATGATGCTATAAATACAGTGAAAGCATTGTTTTACAAGAAATTAAAGAGGGAGGTAATGAAATCCAAAGACCAGGAAACAGAATAAATTGACTAGCAGATAAGCAAGAAAAACACTTCTAGAATAAGATTACACATGAAATCTAGGATAAAACAAGCTTAATGAGGAACATCACTTTTCCTCATTCCTAAGATCTGTAGATGCATGCCTTTCAGTCATGGAGGCATACATGTGCGAGGATCATCCAGTGCTCCAGCAATTTCATGGAACAGAGACTACAGAGTGCAGCAGCGAGCTACTAACAAGCTCATTTAACCATTGGGTAGCCTATGATTGGATAGCAGTTCTTGGGCACATCTAACAATAAAAAGGCTCGAGTAAGGTCAAATCCCTCTCAATCACAGTTTCCGGAAGTTGCAAGTAAAACAGGTTTGTCTACAAATCCAAAAATATTCTCTGAATGAGAATATTATAGTTGGATGACAAGTGCATGACAACCTAGGTTCGGTTTCACAAGCTCATTTCAGGCACTAGCTACATTTGCATTCACATTGTCGTTTCAAAGTCACATCAATAAATCATGAGAGCAGTAGTTGGATGCATCCAACAATAGAAAGGCCTGCTATGCTGGAAATCCTTCTCTCATCACTCAGATTGTGAAAATTACAGAAAAACAAGTTTTTTGGAAAGTAGATAAATACTCTCTTGACAAGAATATTGGGATTTCTACAACATGCTTAATGGAAAATATAAACCATTCCTACATTCCATTTGCATATTCGAAGAAAACAACAACTTGAGCATCTCAGATAATGATTTGAAAATGCCAACTCGAGAATCAAAAGGTTACCATGCATAGCAACCTCACAAGCTTCAAAACAAATTATAAAAATATTATCATGTTATGGTCCAATATGCAATTGACTCACAACATGAGACTGAAGAGTAAATAGCACTGGATCCACACATCCATTCATACATAGTAAATAGAAATAATGTTTAAACACTTAAAAAAAAAAGAGTAGGAATGAAAGCGACTTAGAGAAGAACGAGTACCCATATCATCCTCTTCACTGGTTATAGATTGCTTTAATATGGACTGGTAATTATCAGGCAACTTCGCCAAAACAGTCTCATCAAGATGGCTTCCCAAATCATCCGTGCACCTGTAATCACACAACAAACATCACAAATTAACAATCCAATTAACCCCAAACCACATATCTTTATCACAAACAAGACAATCACTTAAACCCTTCACCTTCTTGCAAACATTTGCTCCTGCTTAGAAAGCCGGTTTAGATACTCATCAGTTTTCAAAACATAGAACAAGTACTTCTCAATCTGCATTCCAGGCCCAACAAGCAAATCAAATTCAACATAATCTCCAAACAACACCATAACAAAACACAAGAATTGACTACCTTCTGAAGACGAACCCGAAGATATGATCTCAGCAAAAATTGAGTCCTATCCAAGTCCATTTGGTAAAGCGACACAGTGAGTGGATCTATATTATTTGCTTCGGATATTTCCACATTTTGTTCCTACAAATCACACGCCAAGTCCATTTTGTTCCATTTAAATAATTTATGAATCAAATCGCGACATAATCTTTATTTCCATTTGACTAATTCATGTAGCGAAATCGCAATGCAAAACAAAAAATAAAACAACAGCAATCCAATTTAAGCTTCTTATTTCTTAGCTTCGTAGAATTGGATTTACAATTAAGCTAAATAATAAATAAAAAAACGTAAATTAAATAATCAGTCGAAAATCTGCGCTAAAGCAAGCTTCTCTAGGAAGAATTACTTAAAAATAAAAAATATAAATGAATAGACAGCAAAAGAAATAATTTCTCTACTTCGATTTTGATTTTTCTCAGGAAACAAATAAAAAGTTAGGGTTTCCGATTTCAAAAAGAAAAATTACCGCTAATTCGATTTGCTCTTTGATTCTTTGAACTAAAGAAGATTCAAATTGAAGAATCTCCGGAGCAGCTTTCTCGTTACGCCACGCTCTTTTCAAGAGCTCAACATCGGTCGTCGAAATCAACGTCTCATAATCATCCATCACGCTCGCTGATTCCTCCGTAGCCATCTGATCTGGTCTGAATCTCTTTGATTTTTCCCCCCCCCCTCTTTTGACTTCCAAAATCTGTTACGGAGAGATAGATAGAAATGTTAATAGAGTATTAAATTCGAGAGGGAAGATAGAAAAAGGTGGAATAGGAATTGGCGCCAAAACGGATCTATTCGGTGTAGTAGAGGAGACAGATCGCGAGTTTGTGCGTGAATCTAAAGCCATTGGGTGGTCGTGTAGTGGACGGTTGTGATGGCCTCAGATCCACGCACAAACCAGAGATAGGACTCCTCTTGTTAGGGGAGAAGATGGGCTTGTTAAGGGGGCCCTCTAGATAATAAGGAGCGGTAACGAGTTGATGTAAATGGGTTTTGTCTGTGTGTTGGCGGCTTTTTATAGAAGAGGAATGGGGTTGATGGTGGATGGATGGAGGGGCAATATTGTCACTACATTTCCACCTGTGTTTCTCTTTATGTATTGGGTTACATCTGTAAAACTTGGAATTCAATTGTGGAGATCCACATGTACTTGTTTTTGAAGTATTCTTCCAATTTGAAAGATCCGTGGTCTCGAAGTTGATTCTCAGGCTCTAAAGAGATCGACCAAGAAATTTGTCATGACCAAGCAAAAACAAACACTAATAAACCAATGAGCTAGGATAAAGCCAAGATCTTGTTAGATCTTTCAATTTGGCTTCAAATTCCCGTTTAATAGACAGCTTTTTTCACATCGAATTCTCTAAAATCTAGACATTTTAATTCCAGCCTAAACCTCAATCTTCAATCTCATAAATTGAGTGACAAACATTAAAATAAGTAAAAAGAATATGGTAATATGAGTCATTTCAGAATTATTAAAAATTTATATAATTATTAATTTTAAAATCAGTAAAATTAGTTAAAAAATACGTAAATTAAACTAGGCATCCTCATTAATTAAAAAAAAAACGAGGAAGATATGCACAGTGCATTTGTATGCGACCAGTTTATGTGGTGGATGCTTGTCGAATCTTGAAATGGATTCAGTCACGGTCGCCCCTTCTACTTGCAACTAATCCTTCAACTTGGCCTATTGGCTGCCGAGAGAAGGAGGCTTCTTGCCCGATTCCAATTATCTTCTTCTTCTTGGTTTTTGCGATCCACTTGGAATTTTATTTCCTTGCCTCTCCGGTCTCCTCCCATCAAATCTAGCATGTTTTGCTCTGTCCAACTTGGGGGAGATGGACAAAAATCATTTGCTTTTAATTATTTCTTATTCTTACCCAACCATTTAATCTTAATACCAGCTAAGCGAATGCATGGCTACAATTAATCACCAACAGCTAATTAGTTGGTTTGTCCTTGAGCAAGCAACTTAATTGAACACAGCTGCCAAGACTACATATGAAGTCCAAATGAACATTCAATATCAGGTTAGCATTGTGACCTAAAAAACCCTTCAAGTTAATTAGCATATGGTCAAATATACTACTAAGGTTAAAGGAGAAGTCAAATAGATAGAGTTCATCGCATGCATGACGCAAAATCTTAATAGGTAAAAACGCAAAAACTGAAATTTTGCATTTCAGCCGTCTAATTCTAGCGTGATTATAGATTATAGAGTAAAGAGAGAAAGGAACCGGACACTGGACATGGTCGTTTGCAAATAACCTCCTAAAACAAAACTTAGGAGAGTTTTTTTTATTTTAATTAACGTGGGTGTCCAAGTCAGCTTGTGCGCACCTCGACTGATCCCACAAGTTCTGAAGTTAATGATCATATAAGTCTCCAGTGGCCATCATATTAACAACCACAGAGCTCGAACCTAAGATAATAGGGGAGCAAACCCCTTAATTCCAAACTTTTACTACTGAACCACCTACTAGGTTGTTCTTTTTAATTGTTTAAAAGCATCATATTCTATAAGTCACCTTGCCAAAAATAAATGAATTAAATTGTCAAAACTAGAAAATTAATCAAATATCACAAGTACTAGCTTTGCCAATAAATCCATGATATAAACTCGTATCTAATTAGAAAGAGAGAGGATACTTTATATCTCAACACAATTAAGTTTTAACTTCGTGCTGAAAGTCCGAGACATCTTTTTTTGTTATAAGCATCATGATAGTATTTCCGACAATCTTTTATATGCAGAGATTAATCCTTTGTTTTTGGATCCCAGATAAATCACTTGCATACAAACGAATGTATTCTCATATGATGACCTTTTCTTCCTTCGACTGGAACCATGAAATTGGAAAGGAAGAGACAACGATCAATCAAAAAATTAAGAGGTTAACATATACGATATCTTCCTCTCCTGCTACTTGACTTTAGCACGCTACGAGTCCAACAAATGACAGCGTCTCATCACGCATCTAGTGCCCGAACGGTGCCGCCCGTGACCTGTAAGAAACGGCAAGATCTATGTTCAAGGATTTTTCTAGTTTCATACATCATACGTTAAGTCCAATTATTCCTCCAAGAATGGCAGCTTGCTGTCCAAAAGTGGCAGATATTCTGAATATAAACTATACCCCATATGGTATTGTTGCACGACACCTGTTATGCAGCCAAAAAGAGTCATATTCGATTCTTGCAGCGTGTGTTCATTGGTAGTGGTAACATGTGGACGTTGAATTTATACTCCTACATGGCCTAAGTACAATTCAAGAAAGTAATGAATTCGTCATATATAGAAAGGAAGAGCAAAAAAAGTACACCAAAACAATGCAATGGAGAGTTGCACCCTAGCTAGAAGGATTCTTTGGAAATTCAGTAGTAAGAGGGCCCATGGGCCAGGCCCCTAAGGCCCCAATTACACACTGCCCATTCATTCCCAGTGAAAGTATTCCCAAATGTGGTAATTCTAACAGCGCAACATCACCAATTCACCACGAAGGCCGGAAGGTGCCTCGTAAATAATTTGCTGCCAAATGGCGTGTGTATACCCTAGCTATCGATAAATACTGTTCTTAGCAAAGTCTTCTTTTCTAGGTTTCATCATCCTCTAATAGTTTCTTGGCTTGCAGGCGATTCTATCCATTCCTTAAGTGGAGAATCCATTCATTCATTCATCCTTGATCAAGTCTCCAAACAACTGTTTCCTTTACAGTATTAGCTTTTCATAGTTGATATTGATTTGAAGTTCTTCCCAAAGTTGGTTTGTTCTATCATATATTGATCACTAACGGTTGACCTTCTGTTTCTTTACTTTATATTAATCAATTAGGTTGCGGATTCAATGGTTCAGACTTTAGACTAATGAGTTAATTCCTGGAATTTTATAATTACACAATATCTACACGTATAATGGACCCAAAAAAGTTGATTTGTGTCTGGTCGATATCGATACACCTCAAGTCTTGCTTCTCTGGTTTTTGGCTATTAACTGAAGCTTGGTGGAGTTGTCTACGGAGGATCTCTTGCTCATTAAGCTGTTTCCTGATCTTCTGGTATATGCATTTTGTTTTTGCTGCTGTTTCATTGGTAATATTTCTCACCAGCGGCTAGCTTGTAGCCTCAGTGCTTCTCTTCTACAAGAAAAAGAAAAGAAAAAGGAAGGAGCCTATACGACCCAAGTCTTCATGAAAATTACTCCAATGTCAATTTCAAACCAGTACAAGGACGTCAAAGTCACAGTACCACTAACTGCATATGGCCGCAAAACATCCCAGGAAGACTTGACCTTTCTTTAAATGTCCTTTTCATACCTTTCAATTTCCTAATCTCCCATTAACTTGCTTGCTGCTTGCCACTTAATTTGAAGATCAGATGACGTTTAGTCACAATTCCATATACATGCTGTCTTTAACGGTTTACATCAATACCGAAACATTTTTACTACTGACATTCCCTCATGGAAGAGCTGATGATCTCTTATAACTGATGGTACTCGTATGTGTAAGCTGAGTAGAATTGCATCCTTCTAGTAGTGGATTTGTACAAGCTAATCTGCTTAATTTCTAATTCAATATCAAGGCATAGTTTGTTCACTAATGACAGGAAACAAACATGGGACATGGTGATGCATTTCTTACCTTTTTTTCTTCGCTAGGCGGTGATTATATATTAATGTATTCTTTTAGTCATCGAACTTTTCATATTCATGAAGAGTCGCACGGCATGTTTTTCGAGCAACTATATGCAGTTCCACATCAGGCAAATGCATATTTGATCGAGACTAAGGCAAGGTTTGGAGCAGTAGGGCTAAGAAAACTTGAGGGATAAGTGCATATTTTGCAGATTGCACTTATTATTAAACAGGTTTATAACTTCAACCAGCAGCTATCATACCGAGGAAAGGAGGTGCTTCGGAGTGTATCAAATAACCATTTCAATCTAATAATTTAAGTTATTAGTTACGATTTTAAGATATGATTTATATTATTTTTTAATATACTTCTTTAAATGAAAGCTCTCGAAACTTGAAACTTGCACAAGTTCATACTACCTTGTGCTTAATTTTTATCAAATAAATAGGGATAATAAAATTCAAATTATGACCGTTTAATCATCAAGGCTCTAATATCATATCAAAGAATCATCTCAACTTAGTAGTTTAAACTATTAGGTGGGGTCTCAAAATATGATTTATGTTATTCTTTAACAGAGTGTGTTAGGATTGCTTTTCAAAGTGTTTTTTGCTTGAAAATACATTAAAATAGTATTGTTTTTTTTAATTATTTTTAATGTCAATATATCAAAATAATTTAAAATTTTAAATAAAAAAATTTAAATAAAAAAAAATTAAATTTTAAAAAACGCAATTTCAGCCGTATTACCGAATGGTAATGATCATTATTGAATTCCTTTTTAATCAATTATTGTATTCAAGTTGGTACGAACTCATTGGCTAGGAGTTTGTTTTTGTGGTTTCTTTCTTTCTTTCATTGTTTTTTTTTAATTTAAATCCAAAACTATAGCATGAGAAACAAATCTACTTACCATCATATCCAAATCTCGTGAAGATATATATATATATATATATATATATTGAACACCTATTCTAACAGTTAAGTCTGTGAAGAATTTGATGGTGTGCTAAAGTCAGACCAATTAATCTGCTAAGAAATATTATTGGTAATCTAAAATGAGAAGTGATGCTTGGTTGCACAAAAACCATGCTACGATATGCATGCCATTTGCTGAACTACATGTGAGATACACCATCTCAATAAAATCTTAACACGTTCTTTTCTTGACTTAATAAAATCAGTCTTAAAATTTGATGATCAGAAGGGAGAGCTTAATTACCAAACCGTGTCACGGTTTTCTCTATATGAAATCTTAACAAGTGTATATGATCAGTCAAATTAATTCCCTTGATTATTATAAAAAAAATATATAAAATATCGTTTAGTATACGTAGCAAGGTAAGCTATATCGTATGATATTCATCTAGCTAGCATATGTATAACTAAAACATAATTAACATGGCGCTAATCAGTAGCTGGCTAGCCATGGCCTTTTTATTTCAGGCAAAGTAATAATATATTTTGGCCTAAAGCTAGATTTGCATCACGCTGATCAATACCTTCACGTAGGAAATGACAACTACTTCACATGAAACAATACATGTGCCACAGTACACACTTGTTTTCGTGGCTAGTAACATGTTTGTTTCTACTTTATTAACATTATAAGCAAATCAAGCCACACCATATATACTTACATATGTAAGCCTCACGAGCTTAATTATCAAGCTTGATTAGTTTTTGGGTGGTCTAGTACCATTTGTGTAATGGTGGTGTGTCTTAGTAGATGATCCACCTCCATAGCCACCCAAGCCTTGGTTTGTTTCATCGTCGTCGTCGTCGTCGTCGCTGGCAGTTTTAGTTTCTGTGTTACTGTTTCCCTTGTTTGAAGTAGGCGTCTTGGCGTCATTTTCCCCAGCGTTACCCTTCCGACCAAGAGATGATGGTTCACTCAATAGATGACGGCTGGCCACCTTAGGTTCCATGGTGGTACTGAGCACTTCTGCATCAGCTTGCAGAGATGCTAACATCAACAGGAAAGCAAGGAGAAGAGCTAACAAGATCTTCATCATGATCAGATATTTGTCTGCAGTATCCTGTAAAGCAGCAGTAATTAATATGCTAAATTATTAGTTAAGATCCTTTCTTCTTCTTTTTTTCTTTCAAAAACAAACTATCTATATATAGAAAGCAAGATGAAGGAACTGAAGCTAGATAGGATAGAAATTACACACATATAATTTGCTTTGTCTGAGCTATGTAGAAACATGGGTCTAATTAGGGTTGCTATATGTAAGCAGGTTTTTCATCACTGTTTAACGATTACAATTGGATTGTGAGACCGATGAGAGATCAAATTAACTGTGCGAGCACTAAAAAAGCAAGAATGTAGTGGTTGTATCACAATGTCGTACCACCATTGGACGAGGCAGTAGCCACCAAAGAAGTAATTATGATTAAGATTGATAATTAAGGCATGCTCATTGTATACGTTCAAAGATTGTCATAATTAATCATGGATTGTATATGCTGCCATTTTAGGGTTCAACAGTGTCGATGATAAAATGCGAAAGATTGTTAAAAAGTCTTCTTACCTCCAATAATTGTTGGTCACCAATTACACTTAAATTTGCAATTTGCTTGACTATATATATATATGAGTGTGTGTGGGGGGGCGGGTGGGTGGGTATGGTTAAATTCAATAATTATATCATTTCCCGGCTCAATCCTATGGCACCATTGCATGGTAAAACACTATAACGTACGTAGTCCTTTTTTTATATTAATCCGTGAGCTAAGAATGTAGATTATTTAACTCCAGGTGGTATAATAACTGATATGAGAATATCCGTCTCTATTTCCCCCTTGTATATTTTACCACCAGTTTGATCCCCCGATTGTTGTTACAAGTCTGCTAACAGATTTTCAGTTATTCATTCAACTTGTCGGATATATATCTTAACCACAGAACGTAAACTGCAGTCACAGATCAAAAACTGCTCAAATGAATCTTGAACTAATAATATTGTGTGTTAATGCAGTAATTATTTTGACTATGAAAATACTTAAAGAAAATCGGAAACAAAAACTATACAAGCAGTTGCATTTTTGGATACGTAAGCGGTTAGTTAAGTGTTGACGCGTTACCATCAGAAATATGAAATGTAAAATATGAAATGTCAATTTAATGTTAAAATTATGAATGAAGATAGATGATGATTGATGAATTAGTTTGCGCAATGCATAGATTTAAGCGGAAACATCAATTCTAAGTTATATCAGACCAACCACGTCACCATCTATCCTAATTATGATTTTTTTCGTTTTATGTTGTTAAGGAATGATTAATTGAAGAGAAACGGAACAAAACCTCATAGTTCTTACTATAATCACATGCTGTAGGTTAAGTGGAATGATTTTTTGGACACTTTTTAGTGCCGAGGCCTCATCAGCCATAAGAGGTTCGAAAGTACCTCTGATCTGCCATCACCCACACCACAACACCTGCGCCAAATGGCTCCTAATGAGAATAAAGCCTACCCCAGTACCATTTCTTTGGTTTCAAATTGGCTGCTTCAGATTGCACTCAAGGAAACCATCCACCAGCTTGTTCCATACCTGAGGTAATTCTGCTCCCGTGCCATGCGACAGTGACGGATGAGGAATGTGCTAGCTGCCTTCTATTGATCAAGGAAGTCAAGCCCTAACCTTGTTACTCTACTGCTAGACATGCTGATGGAGTTCCATAGTCTATCTTTGCGGTGCCTCCATGCTACTGTGGTTATCTTGGTGACCAACTCCCCATCAGGTGCCTGCATGCAGCTGCATAAACATCCAGTTCCTGAGTCCTTGCATCACCGTTATGGTAGGCTGGAGTTCACCAGCAACCTTGAATGAACGGGCATTGAAGTAATATATGATCAACGGTTTCCTCCTCAAGACCACAAAGTATACACCTACTATCTTCAATCTCCAACCCTCTCTGTAATAGTCTGGCACGAGTAGGTAGACTATCATGACAAGCCCTCCAAATGAAATGTTGGAAGAATATTAATACTTGTGGTACGTGTTAATGGATAGCTATATAATACACCTACTAGCAAAATAATAAAAAGAAAATTTGAGAGCAAGATATTTTGATTGAATATTTTCTCTCCTATGTTATTTTTTTATATTTTTATTTATACTTATTATTACAAGTTTATTTATAATTTTTACATTCAATCTAAATAATAAATATATTTTACTAACTTAACATCAGTAAATTATTTTTTAATCGGTCGATCGATTCATTTAACTCAACTGGTCAAACAATAAATATATTTTACTGGTCGATTTAATTAGTTAACCAATCCATTTAATTCAATGGATGGATCTATCAATTGAGATCAATTCCTCTATTTTTCAAAAAAAAAAAAATCAATTTACTTTTAACATGAAAT
Source organism: Populus trichocarpa (assembly GCF_000002775.5). Lineage (NCBI taxonomy): Eukaryota > Viridiplantae > Streptophyta > Magnoliopsida > Malpighiales > Salicaceae > Populus > Populus trichocarpa. The sequence goes on along the minus strand of NC_037292.2, from coordinate 6,558,655 downwards.
ACTTTATTTTTGGAGGGATTTTGAGTTACCTGGTCTCCTCCAAGTACCCTTCACAATTGCACCCCAATTCGGATTTACTACTTCCAAGGCTACTCGGTAACCTGTCTTTGCCGAATACATATCTGGTGAAAGAGAATCAGAAAAAGTAATCCAAACGAGTAATTTTGGATGTCAATGGGGCAACAATAGAGGGGGGAAGAAAGTAAGGGAGAAAAAAACTACCCGAATTTTCAAGGATAGGCATTAAAATCAAGGTTGTTAATTTCGTTCCGTTTCGCCGGGAATAGCCGAAACATTTCATACCAATTCAAAAAACAGAGCAAAACGAAACAAATTTCATCTCATTTTAAATCTCCGTCCGTTCTGGATCTTTCGGCTAAATTCCGCCCGGAACATTCCGTTTTCATTCCACATGTTTCATTCCGCTCTTGAAAAACTATTGAATCAAATTGAACCTTGTTCAATTTAATTAATTAAATCACCCAATTATAAAAAAAACTCTTTTTCATTACTATTTTCAATAACAATGATATTAATAATAAAATTAAAAATTATTATTACAATTTTCATTAACAATGATATTAATTTTTTAAAATTAGATTTATCACTAATATATATGGTTTATGTTCATGTTATTTTTTTCATGTTTATACTTTGTAGAAATTTGAGCAAAACAAGGGATGTTTTAGATTTCATTAGCCTTGATAACATTGACCTAACTTTATATTTAAAATATTTGTATTAAAACATTTTACTTTCATAATATTTTGATATTTTGTTTAAGTTGAATTATTTTAAGTTAAAGATCTATTTAATCTTGACTATTTAGAAATATTTTAAATATTAAAATTATATTTGTTTGGCATTGTGTTTGTATTGCATAATTTATAATTAATTTATCTTGAATTTGAATTATGTTTGTTGAATTTATATGAGAACAGTACAACCCCGAAACGATACACCGAAACACTCCGAAATTGAAACATTCCATTCCAATTGAAAAAACAAAACACCTATCGAAATGAAATTGATAACTTTGATTAAGTTTAGCATATCACCAACAAAAAAAACACGGTAAAATAAGTACTACTACTTCTTCACTCCTTGCACGTCAAAATAATCTCTCCCCCCACACAAATTCCATTGATTCTTCAACATCCATAGCAGTCATGTTCATAACTGATAATAACGACCAACCATTACTTAGAATCCGTTTGTTTACGCGACTGCGGCTGCGTTTTAATTAAAACGCAGTCTGCAACCGTTTGGTAACAAAAAATACACAGTTTACTGTGTATGGACCCCACATGTTTTTTGCGTCTGTGACGCAGAAAAGAAGAAGCAGCATTTTGCTGCTTTGTGTTTACTGTGCATGCTAATTGCACTGTACTGAACAGTGCAATTAGCATGAACAATATATATAAATATATTGTTCATGTGAACAGTGCAATTCACACGCACTGTTCACGTGAACAATTTTTTTTTTCAAGTGTGTTAATTTTTTTAATATTTAAAAAAAAAAACTAGTTTAGATTAAATTAAATTCATTTGCACTATGATGTTAACAATATTTTTTTCTAAAAAATTAGTGTAAAGTGAATTAAATTTACTCGCACTATAATATCAATTTTATACCTGATAATATTTTATCTAATTTTATTACACGTATAAAAACTATAGTTCTTATCGAATGAATTTTGTATGTAATGGAATTATAAATTATTTAATAGAATAATAAAAAATATTTTATATAAAGTATTATTTATTTCATGATGTAATAGGAATAATTAATTTTACAATATTTAAATTTAAAACCATCAATATTAATATATATTTTTAAATTATTTTATAACATCAATTTCAAAAGCATTCTTAACCAAACACATTAAATTACTTTTTTTCAACCTTAATTTCAACCACAGTTTTAACCAAACACCTATTTTTTCAAACCAACCTCAATTAAAAATACTTTTTATAAAATAATTTTTTTTAAACTACAACCACAACAGCTACCGTAATACCAAACACATTATTAGGATATTCTATTAGGCGCCTGATCCGGAACGTCTGCCCCCTGAGGCTTGGCTTCCATTAACAAGAAGAAAGAAAATCAAGCCTCAAACGTCTTCTTACGTGGCGTGTAATTTGGGCCCTGGTATATTATTTAAGCCAAGACCAGGACCGGCCCATAAAACTCTCTACAGAGTACAGACCTCCATCCTCAATCATGTTTATAGCCGTTACTAGCCCCCCCAAAACAGAAGCCATCATCAACCATAATTTAAGCTGTTAAGCGCTCAATCATTAACCTCCATCCACTATAGGAATTAGGAATATATATATGATAACACCCCCCGTTCTCCTCCATCTCCTTTTTCATAATTCGGCAAAGGAAAGCAAGCAAGAAAATCAAAACTCAATAGTCCTCGCGCCAAAAACAAAACGCTCAGAATGAAAGCTTATCAAACACCATCAAAAAAAGAACACTACTCTCGAACTTCTTCTGATCGCATATGCAAGGATTCTCTGTTGAAGAAGCCTCTGAAGGTTCTTCAATTAATTTAACTCCAAACCCTAACTTCTCTCTCTGTATTTTTCGTTTTCAAATTCAAATCTCCTTTTGATAATCTCTTACCAGTCGTGTCACTTGTGTAGAATGCCAAGAAAAGCTTGGACGGTGCGTTTATCTCGGCTACTCAAGGTGTTTCTCCGGAAATCATCAAGGAATCGAGTGATTTATCTCCGGTTTCGGAGATCTCTGATGCTAATCATTGTAGCCAAACAGCATCAGTAAATTTCTCCTCGTTTCATTCAAATCGTGTATTCTCTTCTTCTTCTTTTTTGGTGTTGTTTTTATTCTTAATTTAAGCTCTTCTTCTCTATATTCATGTGCCTTTACATAATTTTAGATTGATAAGTTTTGATTATGTAGGTTTTTGTTCATGTTGTTTTTGTTTCAATTTCGTGCCTTGATTTTTATTTTTATTTTTTTGCCTCTTTCGTGAATATGATCCTCATCTTGGAAGGATTTTTATTCCCCCTAATTTGCGTGTTTTTAAATTGTGTTCCTCCTTTCTAATTATAGGTGTGTGTCCATGTGTATATTTTCCCAAACCACGAGCGTGTTTCTGTTTTTTCCGTTGCTTGTCTGGCATCATTCTAATTGTGCATTTCTTTTTGCGTCAGCTTTTCCCTCATGCATAATCATAGTCGTGAAGTAATATTTTTCTAATTTCCATTGATTTTCTTTTAGATAATCCATATAAATGTCATTTAACATTTCATTTTCAGTTTGATTTTTTTGGGGGGGTAAGAAAAAATGGCGGTTGTGAAGTGATTCGCAAATCTTTTTATGATATTTTATGTGTTTGATACGAGTGATATTTAAGCACTTGTGCTTCTTCTTGTTTTTTTTTTCTTTTTAATTAGCTATGTTTTTTATGTTTCATGTTTGGTTTATTTGGATAAATTTGTTTCCCTGGTTTCAGATCTCCGTGTTAGCTTTAAATCCAGTTGTTTCAGCTTCAACAGAAATATCCTCTCTCCCAGATATTACCCCAAATTCAAACACCATCACCATCACTGATGATTTGGGCAGTATTTCTACGGATTGTTATGGTGTTAACAAGCAATGCAACTCGAAGATCGGTCAAGTGGAGGGACTGGAGGCAGATATTGTGGTGAATCTTCTCAAACAAGCTCGAATTGAGGTTTCGAAAGCAGATGTTCAATCAAAGAAGCTTCTGGATGCATTAATTAAGGTTGTCATAGATGAATTTTACACTCTAACAGGAGAGAAAGACTTGACAAATTGTTTTGTTTCTATGAAAGGGCGTGTCGTATGTTTGTGTTTTTTGATTTGGAGCTTTGCGGTGTCTGGGTTCCTCTTGTTTGATCTGGGATTGGGTAGCTCCGGTGGTGGACCGCCGCCTACTTAAACTATTTAGAGGAAAGTGTATGAATTTTGTTTGGCGGGTTTAGTTCTGTTCATTTATGATATGCCATTGAAATTCTTTGATTGACCTTACAATTGTTTGTTACAGAGTAGAGGATCAAGCTAATTGGTATACAGTCTTGTTTTGAATGGTCGTATCACTGTGAATGTCTTCGATTCAGAATATGATGGAATAAGTTCTTTCTCGGATTCAAAGTTATCGCTTGTAAATTTCTGGAGCACTCACTGCATTTATTTTTCCAGGAGAGCGTTTCTTTTAATACAAAATCTCCTTGACACTACTACTGCCAGAACTTCGTTTGGAGAGATGTAATCAAAATAACATGGCTACCAATGCCAAGCCCCTTGTCTCTCATTTTCTTCTGCTCCTGCTACTTATCATCCTCTGCAGTTGCTTCGGCAAGTGAAAGTATTCATAGCCCTTTGATTCAACACTTCCGCTCCGTAACATAGGAGTTCATTTTGGTCTGTTTTTCTGAGCACCTCCCTTGAAATGAATTTAAAAACTCATTATATCACTTCCTTTTAGATGGTATGCTGGCACGCTCTCCTGTCGTGGTTCTACTTCTACCTCATCAATTCCTTAAAATGATAGGTGCATGACTTTTGTTCTTATGATACAGGTGCTCTGTTCATCTACTCCACATAAATAGTAAGCCATTGTCGATGTTATTTTGATTTGCTTGGGCCTACTTGATAGATAGCCCGTAGCTCGATGATGTTGAAAATCAACGTCATTAGGTACTGCCCTCTTCCGTCCTGATGCCGATATATCAATTTAGAAACACAATTCTAATGTGAGATTCCTGTTTCCACTTTTTCCTGGTTTGCCATCTCGTCTCACCGCCCTGAGCTTGACAGCCACATGGGTTTTTTTTTCCATCTAGTAATAATTTGAGGAAGCCCAGCCGAGCCAGTAGTTGGCATGACTGATGTTGCTTGGTGTCCATGAATGATCCATTCCTAATGCCAAAGGATAAGATCAATTCTTTTGCCGAAACCACCCTAAAAAAATAGTTACAATCAAATTCTATATTAAGTATACCCCTAAATTTGGAAGCATTTAAATGCCTAAAAATCGTATAATTAGACCTCGCTAATATTTAGGACTCCTCTTAGCGCATGTCCCATCATCGTGTGGAACAATTTCCAGCTATCCTGTTTAATCTACCAGCTGATTTTGTCGAGTGAATACGCTTTTGTCATCTAGTCAGCTTCCAATCAGACTACCCACTTCGGAAGAACGTGGTTTCCAACCAAGGGTTGATAATGATATTAGTCAGCGGTGGAGGGATTCATCTTTAAAGCCTTGTAGATTTTACTTCGTAGGAGGCGGCAACGATCTTGACATCGGCAATTGTCATAGGAACACAGAACAAACAAATTTACTTTTGAGGTTACCAGCTATGCGGACAGTCCGAGGAATGATAGCAACCATTGGATGTGTCAGTAATCACTGTTGATATATGCATGATCTTTGGCCACTCGTAAAGTTTTCTCGTTGGAAGGGAACGAGGAAGAAATAAATGGAGGGGCCTCTGTGAGTTCAAGTAAGACAAAATAAGAAAGTATGTTCAAATAGCTAATCAGCATGCCGTCTAAGGAAAGTCTTGCGATGTAACTTGTCGCGAGGAAATCTTACTGCTAGTTGAATGACTCCGGATCAAGAGAACAGCATGGAGTAGATCGGTCAACCCTCGCAAGTCTGAAGATTATATTATAATATCACATAATGAAAGGTAGGGACACAATTGTAATTTGGTTCACTGTGGTCGCATTGAATTGCACCAAGACAACACCATCACCAGTTTTCAAAGCTTAATTTGAATTATTTTCTGCTTCTTAGCATAATAATTAATTTATTAAATATTAAAGGATGTGGCAAAATTACAGGAGTTACCCTTACAAAACTGAATTATATTGTGTTTTTTTTGTTTTTTATTTTATCCTCCAATAATATATCATTTTAAAAATTTTGCTTTATAATTTTTTTTATTTTTTTCCTTATGATTGTATACCCGTCTAATATATTTAATTTATTTTTATAAATTTTAACATTTAATATTAGATTTGTTGGAATGTTTTTTATTTATTTTTGAAGAATTTATCAACGTCTCATGATATGGATCACGGGTTAAATAAGTTAATTTGAGATGACTCGGATTATTTTTTTGTTGTTTTTTTTAATTGGTTTTTTTTATCCCTCAATATTAGGTTGGTTAAATATTGAGATTCATAGTTTTTTCAATGTATTTTTTATAGAGTTTTCTCGATCTCATGATCAGATCATAAATTTAGCAAGTTAACACAGGTTGACTTTATTTATTTTTTTATGTCCTTTTTTCATTCAATATCTTTTTAATTAGATTTTGTAAATTTTTTTGATTTGTTTTTTATGGAATTATATTAATCTCGTGATATGGGTCATGAGTGTGGCAAATCGAGCCGAGTTTGGGTCCTTTTTTAATTGATTTTTTTTAATTTCACCTTCAAACAACTCAATCTTTTTATAATTTTTTTTTAATGTTATTCTTTAATATTATATTGTTTGATGATTGATCTTTATTTTTAAAAAATTTTGCTTTAAGTGGAGATATCATAATCTCGTAGATTTAGTTTTTTTTTTCTCGATTTCAACCTTTAACATCGGATCTGTTGGAAATGAAGCTTTGTTAATTTTTTTGTTTTTTATAAAGTTATACCGATCTTATTACCCGAGTCACGAGTTTTACATATTAGCCCAAATTAACTTGAGTTGTTTATTTTGTTTATTTTTTATTTCATCATTCAACATTGAGTTGATTGAGAACTGGACTTCATTATTTTTTAATTTGTTTTCTAATATTTTCATAATTCAACATTAAGTTGATTAGAAATTGAGTTTCGTAATTTTTTTTGACTTGCTTTTTATAAAGTTATCACGATCTTATGACCCAAGTTATAGATTTGACAAGTTAACATGAGTCAATTAAATATATCATTACCTTAATAGTTGAAAAAAATATATTTCAATACATTATCATATCAATATTTAAAAAAATATTTCATCCAATATACATTATAATTTAAGTTCATGATTATTATTATTTTACTAAAAACATGTTAGCAAAACTTTGATATTTTTACGGTTAAAAAAATTTAATTTTACCCATAACATAGTGCGAGTAAATAATCAAGTTATTTTTATAAAAAAAGTACAAGATGTTTTATAAAAAAAAATATGATAAGTAAATATAAAAAATATACATGGATCAGTGAAATTTACGAACAAGTACCGTTTTAAAATAATGATTGAACCATTATATGTATTTTTATATTTTATATCATATTTTCATAGGATAATTACTAAAAAAAACTCATAAGATTTGATCGATTTTTTATTTTTTTTGTTGTATTTTTAAAAATTACACTTATATTATGTTCAAACAAAAACTTTAAAAAAAATCAAAAAATAAAGAAACGAATCCTATCCACACTCAACACTCTCTATTTTGACTCGGTGTTTCCATCTCAAAATTCACAATCTCTCTCGTCAAACCTGGAAATATGAATCTTAAACTGATAATTGAATCCCACATCAATCTCCCAAAGTTCTCGCTGGACCCTCGAGTTCTTACCCCTCAAGCCCTCAACAAAAGGGCATTTAAGGAACAAATGAGAAGAAAAGTGTAGATCTCGAGGGCCAAGGCAATAGAGGAAGCAGCAGAGAGGGGGAGAGGAGAGTCAGCGAATGTTGAAGTGGAGACAAATTTTGTGAGAGAAAGACAGGGTGGTGGGTTTAGAAGAGGAGGAGAAAAGGCAGGAGAGGTAAAAGAGATGTGTCAGTGATTCAAGGATTAAGTTGAAGATAAGTAGACCAACAAGGGATTACGAGGTTCATTTTGAGAGTAAGAGTGGTGCTTCAGATACAGTGTGTATTGGAAATCCTGACTTCCATTCTTGTGATTGTGAGGACTCGATCATTGGCATGGTCGTGTCTTTTAGGCAGACAAAAACTTCGAGAGAACGAAGGTTGACAAAGATACGAGAGGTTTTAACTTTTAAGGTTTTTTGGTTTTAAGAGTTTCACTTCCATCCCTCTATTTTAAAATTGTGAAGGCTTGGGATTTGTTTCAGAAAAAAAAGAGGAGATCAAACTCTTGTGTTCGTCCTGAAATTCTTGAGCTTGCAAGAACTATAGTCGGATAATGTGGTGGTTTGCCCCTTACACTCGTAACTGTAGATAGAATATGGTTTGCATTATGCAAGTGAAGTGTTTGATAAAAAGCCTAAAAGGGATGGAATATTGATTACTAAGTCATTTATTTTTTTGATGATAAAGATATAATACTAGTATTACAAGGCTTTTTAAATATTAAACGAACAATAATAACAGGTCCTGTAAATAATTAAATAATTTTTATTATTTTAAAAAATATAAAATGTTAGTGTATAAAATTCAAGATATAAAATATAATTTCTCAAACTAAAGAAAAAAAATAAAAACATGATCAAACTTCAGAAGATTTTTTTTTGTAACTATCACTATTTTCATTCACGTCTACAATCCTGACGCTCATCACATCTTTAACGAGAGTGGTTCGAAAGAATCTTAGATAAAGACACCTCATAAATAATTTGACAATTAGATCATATAAATTAATTGGACAATTAGTCCTTTTCTTTTCAGTCTTCACGAGGAGACAACGAGGCATCTAATTTGACAATTTGATCGTAAGTTAATTGGAGGAGCTGGAGACCCAGTGGACCAGTGGTTACAACTGGACTTTCACAAATGGCCGTGCCTTCACTTGATTTCGGGCGGTGAGCTCTTTATTTTATTTTCAGTGGCGGTGTCATGCCAGGCGTCCTGTTGTTTCAGGATCCAAGAGATGAAGAAGAGGGCCACTCTTGAGGGTCGGGCAAGGGCGTGAGTGGCGATGATTTGGTGGCAATCAATGAAAGTTTTATTAGTTTATAGATGATGGTGAAGCTTCTTTTAGCTAGCTGTACTTAAAGGCAAAGAAATTGGTGTAATCCACCACCTTTGCTACTTAAAAAGTTTGTGGAATAGGAATAAATTATATATTTTTATAGAGCAAATTGTACTTAAAGAAATGGTTAAGTATAATCAAAAAGAAAATTCAAGTTATTGGAGCGAGCCTTTGTGATAATCATTCGACGTGTCCCCTCCATCCATCCACTGGCATCTCCTGCTGGTATCCTGTCCAGTCATCGAGCAAGGGCATATTCGTGGTCCTGTGAAAATGGTTCTGGTCTCTCGGACTGTAGCGTTAAACAATAGATGGTCCCGAGCCAGATTTTAGGAATATATATATATTTTTAAACATCTTAATTATTTTCTCCTATCGCAGTGAAATTATTGACGGTGCTTCTTAGGCTCCTTGAATTGGGCTGTTGAGAGCTAAACTCTCACGCGAAAATGGTACATTTGGTCACCTAATCTCAGAATATATGCCAGTTTCGTTGAAAACCCTTTTATTATCATCTCTGCTTTTGCCCCGTCGTTTCAAGATAGCTACCAGCAAAAGATAACCTATATTTTATTCGCAACAAAACACATTATTATTATTATTATGTATCTATGCATGCGTGAATGAACAAGAAACCAATTCAGATAGATTTTGGATTCCATCACCAAAGCATGTCGGGCAATGTATTTGAATGTGATTTGATATTGAAAATACATCAAGATCTTGATACTTTTGCCCAGCAAAATGTCAACTGTCAAGCACGTCAGGGATGCATCGGATCACAAATTTACAGCACACACAGGTGAGCGATTCTCTGTTAGCAAACCTTCTGAATTTATGTGATCCTTTTAGTTCGAAACGGTGATCTTTCACCATCATCAACTACATGCATCTGATCTGGTAATTAATGGGAATTCCACAAGCAATAATTACCTTGCTTTTATGGTGCTGTTTATTGCTATATCCTTTTTGGTGCTTGATGTTTTATTGTGTCTCATACGAAGGAGGCAGTCTCTCTGGCACGCCATGATGCATAATAATATTTTAAATTCTCAGGAACGTATTTTCAAGGTTTTCGTTTCCCACTGCATATGTGCTCAAGGGGGGTCGACAGACAGACACATGGTACCATGATTTTTGGTGAGAACGAGGATTAGTTTCATGATTAGCATTCTGGGATAAATTAAACAATCCATGATGATACAAGGATCCAGACATTGTTTTCTTTATGCCAAGCTCGCCGTGGCAATTCTTGCTACTCCGGCTCAAAACCAACCCGTTTTTGGATGGGAGATTAACCTGATCATTTCTACTGTGAAGACAAGCTAAATCTGCTGGTGGTTCTTGGGAGCGAGTGGCTTATGACATGAAAGCCCACCACTTGGCTTGACATGTGCCTGTTATTTTCATCACTGATACATGATGCAAGGTCGGGGAATCATCAAGCACTCTATTATTGCAGGGCAGCAATGCCGAAACTGGAAATCATATGAAGGTCTGTCCAGTTCTACGACTCTTTGGACGAGCCTGTGCATAAACCCAGAGAGTGTGAAAAGAAAGGAAAGCAATTGCTGTGATAGAATACATAAGAACCCATCATGGATCCCTTCAAATAAAAATCTTTTCTGCAGAAAAAGCGGGGGAGGTGGGTGCTGGAAATGTGGAGCATAACTGTCCCACACCTCACCAAGGAGCAAAATTCCAAACCTCCTCCAACAAATACAAAACAAAGGGGAGAAAGAGCAAAGTGCCAGAGGAACAACCCACATTGCACATGCATTTTTTTCATTGTTTACGACTTCCTTTTCTGGATCATCACCTCCATTAATCATTGCACGGAATGAAAACCAATATTTTTTTACAAGGGACCCATGCTCTAGTCAAATTAGTGGAAGCCAACATACTCCCAATCATTCATTGGAACATTATCAGCCCATGCTATTTTACTACAGGTCCTCTGCTTCTCTGTATTCTGCAACCGTTCCCAACATCCAATATCTGGGTTTGAAATTGTCAACTAGTCAACTTCATAACTCCATTTTATTGGTGGTGAACGGGGTTCTCATTATAGAAATCCTCCTTCTTCTTTCAATGATATTTCGAAATTGGAAGAAATAAATTAAAATCTTGTGACCGCAATGTATTCTTAGAATATAAAACTGTCCTCGGGCGTTTGTTATTGATTTTAATTTAATGTAGAATTATATTATCCTCACCCTACCACCTTTTGTCCTAATTAATTTGACCCGCGAAGCTTTGATTTTAGCTAAAATCATGTAAAATCTTAAAAAGATTTCTCTTTTATATACTAAATATCTTTCACCATGTATACTATTGGAAGAAAACTTATGTTTCAAATAGTATTTCATGAAAATATTTTTAAAAAAAATTAAATTTTTATATTTTTAAATTATTTTAATGTGTTAATATTAAAATAACTTTTAAAAAATATTATTTTAATATATTTTTAAATAAAAAATATTTTAAAAAATAGCCACTCCAATAACCCAACGGACACCACACTAAATTTTGGCAGCACTCCCATGTATTGCGGCACATGGAGGGCACTGCCATGAATTGGCATTGGTGTGACAAAAATAAAAAAGGACAAGAAAAAGGAGCCAAGATTGGAAATATGATGTGGGTACCATAAAGTTCGTTAAATATTGTACAATTTCACAATACGAGAAGGGCAATTTCGTCATCCGAGAAGAATGTAAAGCAGCAGCAGCAGCACACTATTTTGCTTCCCCACGACTTTGTCCTGGGAAACAAGGAGGCAGGTTAGAGGACAGAGGGTCAGGGTGGTGTAGGGGCTGGACCATGCACAATAATAGACCAAAAGTAGGGGTAATGGGCCAATATTGTAAAATCCTTAGACAGGCCGAAAAGATAGAAGGACCCCCCCGTCCGTCAAAACTGAAGAAGAAAAGCATCATTAATCAATGTGCGTTTTTCACTTTTAATTAAATGAAACGCGTACTGTGCTGCCTTTTGATTTCTTTATTCCTTTATAACCCTCTCCACCACCGTTTTCTCTATTTCTCCTTTAACACACAGGCCCCCCCTCCCTCTCTCTGCCTCACTAAAATTCTCCCTTCTTTTGTAAATACTCGATATCTTCATCATTGATAGCTCCATCCTTGCTGTTGTTGAAACCTCAAGATCGATCCCCCCCCCTCTGTGGAAGGTAACAGCCGGTCTTATCCTTAATCTGTTAGTTCCATGATTCTTGCTTGCATTCAATCTTGAATCTTACTCTTCTTAACAACTCAATCTTATCCTAAGCACTTCATTATTAGCATCAAACCTGTTCTTATTGTCAATTAATCCGTCGCTAATAAAGTCTAATTTCCCCCCTTAATTTTCGTGAATCTGATCCCGGAATTCTCCCTCTTTTCTACATGAATCTAATTTCTTTTGTCCTTTTGAATCAGAAACAGAAAGGAGGGGTGAGTTGACAGAAAAACTGGATTTTGATAGACTATATTATCACCACCAAGACACATCACTGAAAGGATTGGTGATGATGATGGCATCATCAACAACAACAACGTCAGTAGCAGCAGTGAATACGAACGCCAACATCAACACGGATCGAACAAGAAGGAAAAAGAAGAAGAAATCCCTCTTGCAACAGCACCAATCAAAACAGAACCAAAACTCCCAGAGCCACGCCAAATGGAAAACAGAAGCACAACAACAAATCTACTCATCCAAACTTATCCAAGCCTTAAGCCAAGTCAATCTCAACCCCTCATCTTCATCAGCTCCACGTCAAGGTCGAGCCGTTAGAGAGGTTGCTGATCGAGCTTTAGCTTTTGCTGCTAAAGGTAAAACCAGATGGAGCCGGGCCATTCTGACAAACCGGATCAAACTCAAATTTCGGAAACAGCAACATAAGCGACAGAGACTTGCGTCTTCGTCTTCTTCAGGATCTACTGTTGTTACAACTGCGAGTAATAGCCGGTCGTCGAGGAAGCATAAAGTGAGTGTTTTGAGGCTGAAGGGGAAGGGTTTGCCGGCTGTTCAAAGAAAAGTTCGTGTTCTTGGCCGATTAGTTCCCGGTTGCCGGAAACAACCATTGCCTATTATCTTGGAAGAAGCTACAGATTACATTGCTGCTCTGGAGATGCAAGTTAAAGCCATGTCTGCTATAGCTGAGCTGCTTTCTCGCTCTTCCTCCGGAGCCGGCTCTTCCTTGGAGCCGATGAGCTCCTGATAGGCTTGTAATGACAGATGTCGTGTTCTGTTTTTTTCCCATATATATTTTTTCTTCTAGCTCCGTTAGATACTCGTCTTTCCTCTTCTTCTTTTTTTTGTGGAAAAAAACAGTGTTCTAATTTCTTTGTTTTGAATCCTCAAGAAATGTTAATTGATTATAAGAACTAGCTAGGGCATTTAGAATTCGTCCTTGATAATGCGTGAAGAAAGAGTTGGCAAATGGGATTCTATTTTCCTCCCTGGCTTCAGTAACTAAGGTCAGATTTTATTAGGATGTTGTGGATTTGGTATGGGCATTTGAGGTGTAAAATACACAGCAGTCCTTGGTGTCTTACTGGGTAATTAAGGATAACATGAATTGTCATATCCAAATGGAGTCCGTTTATGCGTATTCCGACCAAACGGTGAAAAATCTGAAAGCATGTCTTTCTTTTCACTTGTGAATGGAAAGAGATTAGAGCAAATCCCTAGGCCACCATGGTTGTCTGTGGCCTAAGAAAGTTGGCACCACCTTTTATCTTCGGGAGAGTATAGATGTTTTTTAAAGTGTTTATTAATTATAAATTTTTTAAAATAATATATATATATTTTTTTATATTAACACTTCAAAAAAATTAAAACAAAAAAATTAATTTTTACACAACTGAAACACGATACCAAATGAGATCTTGAAGATTGCCTCGAGTGGCAATCTATGTTGCATCGAGTCATCTATGTTACTCCCATACATGGTCTGAAAACGAGAAGGACACTCCAGTTGTTATTACTTGTATGATTGGGAGGTTAATTTGAGAGTTTTTTTTGTTTTTTCAAACCAGCACATTGAATATGTATATATATTCCGAGAATTATTTTTCCAAGAATAGCCTAGTTTAACGGATTTTTTTTTTTTTTGAAAAGTAGCATAGTTTGCTAAGATTTTTAGAAAATTAACAAATGTTGAAGAATTATTTTTGAAAATAGGATACTCGAACACAAACACTATTTGAAATAGTAGTAGCGTCTCACAATATATTTTTCTACACCAAAGCTTTTGAAATAGCAATTCTCAGTGAATGTTTCAAAACATCTTTATTTTACAAATTAATAGACATCAACAAAATTTAACCAAATATTTTATAAAGATTCAATGATAAAAAAAGAAAGAGGAGACAATGTGACATGGCAAAAGAGAGAAATTAAGGAAGAAGAAAAAAAAAAATGGGTCATCGGAGACACACGGGACTCTGTTTTTGACACGCGATATTGTTAGAAAGATCTTGAGGACACGATTCTAACTACACCTTGGAAGAACACCAAATGAGATCGTAATTAACCCTAAAAAAACCATAACAAATTACGATCATATTTGGTGGTCTTTCAAAGTGTGGTTAGACTCGTCTCGTCAAAATCTTTCTAACGGTACTGGATGTGTCAAAAACGAAGCTCTGGTGTGTTTCCGGTGAGCCATTCTTTCATAGCTATTGGATCTTGAATCTCATTTATTTGTCATTGGATCTTCATAAAGTTTTGGATTGACTTTTTATGCATATTAATTAAATTGAGAGGGACATATTTTATGGAACAACTATTATTCTCAATAATGATTGTGTTCAACCGCTCTTATTAACAGCGATTGTGTTCAAACCGTGTTGTATCCCGAATATTTTCCTAACATATGTTACTTTCCTGAAACTTTTTATGAAATTGTATTAGAAATCTAAAATATCCTAGTTTAACTAGTTGTGCAGTCTCACTCATGCAACTTGAGATCTCACATACAAAAACAAATTATTAATTTTTATCACTCCGTTTCTTTATTTGGTACATCAATTTTTATTTTTATTTAACTTTAGTTCCATTATTTTGATTATTTCATCTGTTATTTTTGTGTATTTTTTTAAACTGAGATTAATATTTATTTTTGAATGCGATTACCAGAAAAAAAACTAGTTTTTTGCCTAAAATATTGTTATTCTTTGCCCAACTTAAATAAAAAATAATTTTAACTAATAAAATGATCATAACAATAGAGATAAGATATCAGATATGTAAAAATCAAGAGACCAAGTAAGAGTTTGAGTAGAGAAGAAATAAGAAGTAGGTTGGCACAATAACCAAAGCATGAAAGAATCGGAGCTCCGAATATGACACTTGCTGTCTAAAGGAGACGACATGCTCACCCGTCGGTGGTGGATACAAAAACATTTGACTGTGGGACGCTCATGCGCTCTAGGTCACCTGTCCCTTCTAATTATAGTACAGGAATACACAAGACAAGGGAAGGGAAGGGAAGTGAAGGGGTTCTGTCTCTGGAGAGGGCTAGTGTTGAGGAGGCATGACAGGGTGACACCTGCGTCCAATGCCTTTGACTCCGTTTTAGTGTTTTTTTTTTAATATTTATTTTTTTTACTTCAAATTATTATTATTTTTTAAATATTTTTATATCATTTTAATGTACTAATATTAAAAATAATTTTTAAAATATAAAAAATATTATTTTAATATATTTTTAAATAAAAATTATATATTTTTAAAAAATCTCTAATATTCTCCCGAACATCCTAGAGAACAACCGCGTATCATATTCTATGGCAGGCACACGGGTGCTTGTGTTTCATCACTATCAGCTAGGATTGGGAATTGAGGGGGTAGAGAATGAGAGTGCAGAGACTACGATGGTTGAATTTTTTTTTTAAGGACCCCTAACATAGGACACCCTACCCTACGTTATTTTTGCTTGCATAGGTCTCAGAAAGTGATGATTTTCTCAGAACACATGCTTTGCATTCATTTTGTTCAGGCATACAAACAGCCGCGGTACACATGCACCCATGTGCCTTAAGCCTCTCCTACACGGCTACACACTTTTCTCTTCAGGATATCCACAGTTTTTTTTTTTTTTTAAAAGAGAAAATTCCCTCTTTGTGCCTTTTGAATTAACCACTGTAAAAGTCAATCAGTTTGACTGGACAGAGGCCCGTCCCATTTACCATGATTTAACCCTGTTAACTCGTGAGAAACAAAAGGATGTGCTTTTTACAATGCCATCTAGTCATTTTTTCCTTAGAAAAATGATTAAAACGTTTCTATTTGCATAATTAAATAATATAAATTAATCTTGATTAAAGTAATGGTGGCTGGAAGTCATGGAAAAAAAACCCATGAAACAAAGATGGGCTGTCACCGCCGTCCCACCACTAGTTAATTGGGGGGGCGGCAAGTTGACTCGAAAGATTAAACAATTCTAATTTCTAAGAGAAGAAGCTGCCACACAGGCATTTGCTTTCACGTCATTCGAGTCCTCGGCATCTCCTCAACAGCACATGTTACAATCATGATTTCCAAAAACGAAAACATTTTTTCAAGCTGCAAAAACTGGTTTTCCATTTGTTTAGAGTACACGTGTTTTTATATTTTAAGAGTGTATTTAAAAAAAAACTGATTTTTTTTATTTTTTAATTTAAATTATTTTTTTGATTTTTAAATTGTTCTGGCGTATTCATGTTAAAAAATAATTTTTAAACAATAAAAAAATATTATTTTAAAATATTTTAAAATAAAAATTACTTTGAAAAGCAATCATTATCACAATACCAAACATGCTCTTCATCATCACCGAATTGTCCAGAAAAAATCTTCCAAGATCAATTCCAAAAAAATCTCACCATAAGAATTAACAAACTTTATGCTATTTAGGACTGAGTCCAACTATTTTTAGAAAACAGATTGCATTTTTTTAAAAAAATATGTTTCAAGTTAATAATTTCTTAGTGCTTATTGGTCGTTTTGATGTAAGAAATAAAAAATTAAAAAAATATTATTTTGATGAAATTTCAAGTGAAAAGTACTTCGAAAAATAATTTATAACACACTCACAAACAAACTCTTTGTTATTGAATCCCATAGATTTGATGGTTCAAGTTATTTAAGCAGTGATTTTGGGAAATATATTCAATGACATTAGCAAAACTTTAAACATTATAGTAAAAGACTTTGAAAAAAAAAATTGTTCATACTTTCATATTTTACTATGAACTCATTATGACAAATTTTTTACAATTCAATTTCGGTACAAATATTCATTTTCATTATTTTTTGATCATTGGTTTGAGAGATGAAAGAGAGAGATCACTGAATTTCAACTATGAGAGAGAAAGTTATCTTTCACGTCATTTTCAACCACCTAAATGGTAGTTATTGGTGTTCACGGGTTTCATGCCATGAGAGAAGTTTGATAGTGGTTGTTTAAAGTCTCAATTCTGCTTAAAAAATTATATATGAGTTGAGTAAGACAAATAAAATTATCATGCAATTTATTGTCGTACGGTTAAATGAAAAATAATCTTTGGAGTACAAAAATTATTGAATTTGATGACGTGCATGACCTGTATCATGAGTTTGGTTTGTTGACTCGAGTTCAATTGATTTTTTTTCTTTTTAACTGAGTGTTTCTTTTTACTAATTTTATCTTTTAACATTAAGTTAATTAATTGAAGATTGAACATACCAATTTATTTTTGCAAGATTATCCATGCAGGCCTTGTAGGTCAACCTGGGTTGATCTAGGAAAATCTAATATATTTTTGTCTCAATATGAGATAAAAATACCATCAAGAATGCAACTAATTTTGAGATCATGCATGATTCAAATCTATTTTTTTTTTTCAGAAAACACATTAGCGATGCCTAAATTTTTTTTTGTGTTCAATTTTTTTTTATCTATAGTGCAGCGTGGAGCGATTTTGTTATCACTTGGTTAAATAAAATTACCCGACCACGGTGAAGCGCGAATAAAATAGCTAGTTAACACCATTGTTCATTGCTGTAACCAGAAAGGTGATGCATAACAAGCATCAAGGATGTTTAGTATAGTTTAGTTAGAGGGCAAGTTTCATAATTGATTTCTTAGTTTGATTTGTATAGTTTAGAGGGCGAGTTTTCATCATTTTTGAGTGCTTTAGATGGAAAGCCATTATCATGATTTTGATTTGAGAGCTGAAGGCTACCTTTAAATTAATCAATCAAAACATTCAAGCAATAAACTTAGGGAAGATAAAAAGCCTCTGTCATCCATCAAACTAGCTAGATAACATATTAAATTAATTAATGCACAAAAATCATGCGCAATCTTCAAACTAACGAATCGCCAATAATTGATCTGAAAATCAAATTAAAGGTACACGGGAAGGATGAATTAATGCTCAATGGATCATCGAAGATCATTCGACCTTTTAGCTGAGAGATGGCTTTCCGTCTCTTGCAAAGAGAGGTACCACACCCAAACTTGAAATTAATTAATTAATTAAAAAACGATTTCAAACTCGAGGTGTTAATTTAAAAAGAAAGAAAGAAAGAAAAGTCAAATTGATGAATGCCTTCTGTATCGAGTCTATCGACAACAATTGAAGTCACGAGATCCTTTAAAATTAACAAAGAAGTTAAATAATTTGGGGACGCTTTCAATAAACGTTCACGATTTAAGATTTCCATTAGAATATCTTAAATTTAAATCGCAAAGTTATCTATATTGTACCCCTCAAGAACAAAGAATCTTGATAGCCTCACTGTACGAGATCCAATGCAAATACAAGGATGTCTGTTGAAATTAGCTGCACGGAATCTACAGTGAACTTGCATGTGGCCCGCGGGGTGTGATTCCTGTAAACTTTGCTGCTACTCCACATCAGCATCCCAGTTTCAGGGCATTAATATATAGTTCATTTCACCATGAACGATTACAAATGACAAATAAAAATATTGGAATTAAATCCAAATAAAGATCACGAGAAATAAATTCTATGAATACAAATGATCAATTTGCAAAAATAGAATTTAACACTGTAAATAAACCCTCCCAACGCAGGAGAGAGTGTTCATTTCTATAGTCTGACTCTCACTTGTTAACATGTTGACCCGTGAAAATTTTCCTTCATGTTGCTCGCAAGAGAGGTGGTTAATTTCTAGACTAATTAAGTAGTAATTAACTCTTGAAAATAATACCAGTTCCTCTTACTATTATTTTCTCACGCAAAAACATATTCAACATCTCTGCTCGTCACTGCTCGAGTGATCTCGAAACTATTCAAGTGCCTGTGTTATTCAACCATCTGCATATATCTCTAAAAAATATTTACCCACAGTACTGTTGCATATTCCCTTTCAAAAGTTTGATAAAGGCACGTTCGTCTACAGCAAGGTAACGTACAGTCACGTTTACAGTCTTATGAAATATTCAACAACAATCTCAGAACGTCGGAAGGAGATAGTTACCATCTTTGGAAATAATGCGTCGGGCAGATGTAAAGATCAAACAGAGACACCCATGTAAATTAAAGAATGAAAACGGTACCGTTATCGATGCTAGATCCTACGAAGTCTTGTTGTTGGTATATCCCATCCAAACTTTCCCAGATAGCCCAGGTGAGAAACACAGACAAAAGATTGCAGAGATTCTAAGATTAGTGGTCTCATATATGCGCCATACCATGCACGATCACTAAATACACAGGAGACCTTTTAATTTAACTGCCTTGAAAATTCTCGTCTTTTGATCGTTTTTACAAGGGCATGCATGCACCAGCCACCATGTGAATGCCAAGCAATGAAAAGGACATAAAATTTAAAGAATTGCTCACTTCGCCTAAAGTATTCTTAAAGCACATGGAGGGGTCTGGCCTTGTCCATTGAACTCCAAGAAAACAAAAGGTAAAGAGGTGGAAAAGTAAAAGTTGCAAAAGATGGCTTCGCCATATGGTCTCCACTATCCAGAGATGGAAGAGTTTGTTTGCGATGTGGCACTTTGGTCTTCTTTTATTTATTCCAAGGAAAAAAACTGTCTTGAGAACAAAATTAATTATAGGCATGATATATTACAGTGAATGAAAAAACTTGGTTGTCTTCCTGTACACACACATGACACGTAACAGAGCATGATACGAGTTTAGGTAATAATTGTTACCATCTTTTTGTCATTTTCCCATTGTTTCCATTTGAATGCATTGTCACGAGTGATCAGCTCCATCCAAAGCCGATTGAGTTGGCGAAATTATTGTTACCTTACCCGCAAGGTTCTTTTATTGTAACATTATTATTTTTTATTTCACACTTTAATATTAAATATTTATTAAGAATATAGTTTTATAATTTATTTTAATTTATTTTTTATATATTTATCTCATTTTACTGATTTGAATATTTATGACTTTAGAAGTTAATAAAGTTGACTCGAGATTTTTTTTTAATTTTTTTTTGTAATTTTAATTTTTAACATTGAATTAATTTAAAAATTAACCAAAACTAATTGAAAAAACTTTAATAATATCCAAATATTTTTCTATTTTTTTTTTATAAAAAAATTAATTCGACTTCCAATATAGTATGAGTAAATAATTTAGTTAATGGTAATTTATCTTCAAACTATTTTAGTCATATTGAAATTGTAATTCCGGTATTTTTGTTTCCTGGCATATCGTTTTGGATTTAAATCCATTTTCAGATATGAAAAATAATTTCTTTTGTTATTATATTAGTATAAACATGAATTACGTTTTTGAAGGGAATTCTATCCTTTAAAGATGATTCAATCGTTTAAAAACCTATTAAAAAAAAAAAAAAAACCTTGAGTTCTCGTAAGTGAAACTTAGTAGGGAAAAATGACATCATGGGGGGCACTTCAAGGCAATAAAATATATAGTTGAAAGGGAAATAAAACGATCAAATTTCCTTCAATTGATTTTATTTAAAATAACACAATAATTCCAATCACAGTCTCAATAAATCTTATCGGTCGCGCTCCTCGTTTTACCAAATAGCTTCATTGGATCCAAGAGATGCCAAGCTGCTGTCATGTACAAGGAAAAAAAATATCAGAGAAGAGGTTAAAAATGCGATGGGACGGGACCTGAGTAATTAAGATGGGGACGTTAGGAATTACTCAATTTCTTTTAAGTGACCTTTTTAACCTGTTAAATCCCACATGAGAAATGACCCAATTTCTTTTAACCTTTAGAGAGTAATAAATTAGAGAACAAATAATGTGTAGGGTGCTATTTCCAGGTTCCATGTGCAATGCATTTATGTGTCCTGGAATAGGGCATGTCATTTTCACTCGAAGATAAAGAAAAACGAAGAGACAGAAATAATGAAATGCCGAGGCATGCGTGGATGATAATATATGAGGGCCAACAAATAATGTTAAATTCCATCGATCTCAGTGGAGTTTTGACATGCCAATTTGAGGGCCAATATGTGTAGAAAAAACAGGCATCGAATATCTTTGATACATTTAATCTGTCGGCTCAGGAACCAAACTAGAAGATGCTCGCTCGATACATTTAACATTCTTTTCGACCGGTGAGATTCAATGAACAGTATGAAAATCAAAACGCAATTTTGTTTTAAGGGGGAATGTATTATTGTTAGATATAATCTGGGGATTGACTTGGTGAAAGTTCTCGGCTAACCTCTAGATCACCTATGCAAATCATTTTTTTCAATGAAAGTAAGAAAATGATGTTATTAATTTTTTTTAATTATCAAGAAATTATTCAGATCAAGTTTGGGTATGGTGAAGTTGGATCGATTAGATTGATCGAGTCTAATTAGATCAATTTTTTAATTGATTTAATATTAGATCCAGCTCAGGTTAATTAGGTTTTCAATCATTAAGTTTTCAAGTCAATTCATGAAATATGATTGGATTTAATAATCATGGTGGTGAAGAATCAGCGTGGTTATTACTTTCTTAGCTTCCATGTAGTATTATAAGAAAACAGCCCACTTCTTATTGTTTTTTATTTTTTTTTAGGTTTTTAAGTGTATTTGTTGGATGGTATTACATTTCAAGGATTTGAGAGGAAAATCAGAAAAAATAAAATATAAATATGAACAAAATTGAGTCTTTTGTTGTTTATTTAGCATCAAAATGCGAAATTGAAACTTTTCAAAGATAACGGGATAGCAGTGGAGAGTTCTTAAATACAGGATAGGAACGAAAAATATAATTTATTCTATTTTGAAACGTAACTGTCTCAATAAACCAAAAGCACTGTAATTTTCCTATGAAACAAGCTTCGTTGGTTTATGAGCATAGCACAAATTTTAATGTTTTTTTAAATGGTCATGTCATTAATTATCTTATAAATCTTATTACAGTAAGACTAAGGGTTTGTTTAGACTATGGTCATGGATGCACTAAAAATGCTTAAAAAATGGGGGAAAAACCATGATTTCATTTCAACTATTTGAGGTAAATTCTTGAGTTTTTTTAGGACATTGAAATGACATGAAAACAATATTAAAACCGATATTTCAAATAAAAAAATATATTGAAACATCAGGTAAAGTGTCACTTCACATCCTTTCAGAGCTTTTAAAAAATACTTTGCTGTGAAGATTGCATATGTTACAATTTTTATAAAGGTTTTACCAAAGACACCTGTTAGGGGGAGTATTAAGAGCATATTTCTTTACAAAATTAACTCGTTGTTGTAATTACATAACACAGTTAAGTAAGGAGATATTTTTTATTATTTTTTATACTTAATTCGAGTTTTTTTTATTTTAAATATTGCAGTATTGTTTGACGGATGGAATATGATCAATTAAAGATGATTAGTAGTAGTAGTTAAATGATGTTCATTAACATCTATATATGCATTATAAAGGGTATTAATTTGAACAATAATATCAAAACTAATAAATATATATATTAGCCATTTAACTGTCAAGGGTTTATTAAATAATTTCTCGTAATAAAGAGATTAATTAATTTGTTTTAATAAATTAGAGGAACTAATTTGTAATTAACTCCTACTTTTAACAAGGCAAGTCGCGCCAATGCAATGCATATTCCAAAGGTTAATGGATGCTTAATGATCGGATGCAAGTCAAATAGCCATATACTGCTGGATGTAACTAAACAATATCACAATACTGCAATGCATGCTCTTCCCACAGCTTGCATGCCTCTCTGGCTATGCAGGCTTAATTAGTAGATTTCTGCTCAGGTGCGAGGCTCCTGAGCAGTGCACTATTGAGCTCCCTGTGATACAATTATTGCGTGATTAACTATCATCGTGGGAAAAATCGGTGTTTAATATAGGTTTGGACTATAATTCTATAAAGCCTTCGATTAGGCCCAGATTCATAATAGCAACACCCAAACCAGGACCAAAAATCTTGAAATTTTTTACTTTTGCTTGAGTTGGAGGACAACAAAATATAGAATATCTGTTTAAAACGGGTATATCTTAGTTTTGCCGGAGCATCATTTTTCTTACCTTTTCCAGAACAATTTTGGTGTGAAGTGCCGTCAACCTTGATTTTTTTGATAACCCAGTTCCGAAGTTACCAGCTTTGATCCCTTCGATTGTTTGTCTTTTGTTCTATTCCAATATATTTGTAAGCATGTTTTGAGGAGCGGTTTATTACAGTGGAAGATCCACCGAGAAGCGTTGTGACACGTAAAGGCTGAAATCGATTAAGGAATTTAGAGATCTAGAAAACTGGCTGATGAATCTTCATTAGGCGTGAAGGCCTCGATTAACCCATGGTGGAGCCCAATAAACTCAGTGAGTCCATCATTATCATGTTGGACTTAAACCATGAAGAGGCTCTCAGGCTAACTCTTTTTTCATGAGATAAGTTTTTCAGGTCTTGTGGTGACGATTTGCATTCAGAGGGGATTTGACTCATTTGAGATCATTGCATACATTTATCTACTCTAAAAACATCTAAATTACCGCATTTCATTCACATGCTATCACTCATGCTTCTCTTCAGACTACGAGAATGTAATGAAACTGCTGCAAATAAAAACCCTGCTATATATCCATGTGAAAACGAACACCATAGAATTCATTGACTTGAACATGCACGCGTGCATCTCAACTAATCACCCACACAGATTCTTGTCTGACTGGAGATCATACTGATCAACAATATCACTAGTCTCCTCAAACACGGCAGGCAACTATAATGCAGAAAACACGGTTATAGGAAGAGCAGCTCGGCGGAAGAGAGAGAGAAGATCAGATATGGCAAATGGCTGTAATGGGCTCAAGATCACATTCACGTGATGGAAGACCTCAATTAGCGAACGATGGAGCCCGTTAGGATTATATCTCGCTATCGGTCAAACCAAGCCCTTTATTTTGAGTATTCCCAAATCAACCCCTTAACATCGATTTAAATGTGATTGGAGTCTATTGATCCAGCCTTTTTTACCAATTGAAACTTAGAAAGTCCCGATGGATTTCACCTTTTTTTGACGGTATGGTCTGAGGATCAGAAATCGCATTTTATCTGAACCACCACACCAGTTTAATTGACCAAAATAAATAGTTAAGGGTCTGCTAAAGAAAATATAAAAAGTAAAGGGACTCAATTATGTACGCAGCCGCAGTTAGGCTTAAGACGACATCGTTTTCTAAGTGTTGAGGAACCGAAAAAGCCCTTCATTCTCTGTCTGTGTCTTCCTCTGCTTCTAGTTCCCAGATACAGTAGCTGTGGAGAAGAGAATGGCATCATCATCATCAACAGCAGTAGCAACAGCAACAGAAACAACTACAGAGAGAAGAGGAATACCAGGAGCTCAGTTTGTAGAAGATGTTGAAACCTATCTTAATCAATCTGGTCTTGATGTCAACTCTGCCCTGTCTTTTCTGCAAGAAAGGTATTCTCTTTTATCATTTCTTTCACAACTTTAATCGATTTAAAATGTTAAATACTTCATCTTTTTCGCGATTGATGTTGGGGGTTATGTTTGTTTTGTAGATTACAGCAATATAAGTTGGTGGAGATGAAACTTCTTGCCCAACAAAGGGATCTTCAGGTACCTTTTGTATTCTATGGTTTGAATTGAATTGTAACTGTAGAAAACCAGGGTTTGATTAACAGGGGAGTCGTGACTTGCTGTTCTTTGGAAACCTTGTGGGCATTTATGTCAAGTGTTTGACTCTCCAAATCTTAACATTATGGAAATTGGTAGAATTTGACTGTAACCGGCTAAAATGGGTCTTATAGTTCATGAATTATTAATCGGTTGAATTGGTAGGAAAAACGTTTTTAGCTTTTTGAGTTCTCAAGAAGCTTTGCATGGCAGGACTGAATTGCTGCATTTTAGAATTTGACCTCATAAGGGTTTTACCTTTTCTCTGCTTCGTATGGTTTTGGCTGGAGATAATTAACTCCAAAACTACTATCTCAGTTATAGCATTTTTTATGAGTATTTGTGCACTCTTTTTTTCAGCTATTGATTATCCAGCTGAATGTTGAATATCATAATCTTAAGCTATAAGCTATTCTAATATCTGAGTGATGCTTTTGATTTCTGCACTCCGTTTCTGGGATAAATATTCTGTACCACAAGCAGAATCTAACTTGGTTAATTTGGGTCTTTGTGCTGAATTGGAATCGAGTTTTCATGTGACTTCACTAGTTTAATTTCTTTGGTTTGTAATAACTGGTGTAACATTCAGTAATTGCTTTGGTTGTCAGGCAAAGATCCCTGATATAGAGAAGTGCTTAGATGTGGTTGCCACTTTACAGGCTAAGAAGGGTACTGGTGAGGTTCGTTTTCTGTGCTGATCATTTTATATTATCTATGGTAGCTTGCTTTTGGAAATTGTTCTTACCCAAGCTATGTTCGAATATGGGGTTAGCAGACTTCATGAATAACACTGTTTTTATTTTGATGGATTTCCTTCTAGCTCTAGTACATTATTTTATAGGGTAGTTGCAAAATTGATATTGTATGGGTGAATATGCTTGTGAAGAATACTGTCATGCTCTTGTTGCAGCACAAATATCATAGTAAATAGATATGCCGTTTGTGTTATATGGGGTATCCTAGTAAATCCCTCACCCACCTCCCTCCCCTGCCTCCTTCCTGATGAATTGATAACTGTTCTAGTTTTAAATAAAGTTGAACACAAGAGGTTGAAGTGTGCCATTTACTGCTTACCATTGCATGCTGAAAATAACTGTGAAACATGACCATCATAAGGAGGAGAAATCAGATGTGGTTTATGCCTTTGCACTAGTTGCAATTCACTAAACACATGCCTCCATGTTCATCGCATTTCTTGTTATTTGATAAATGATGGCATTTTGGAACTCTTAAACGTGTTGAGTTCTTCATACCCATCTTTAATTGATGAAAATGAATAAAGCCCACTATCATGTAACTCCTCTGCTGAAGGGCTCACCTCTACTTTAGGGCAAGCACGCTGGAGTCTCGCTATCATTGGCCTTAAAAAAGCGAGCTTCGTGTTTGTTGACAGCTTGCTATTAGAGAACGGCTTCCTCTTTTCTGACATTATCTTTTACATCACCATAGTTTTTTATTGGATTTGCTAAGATTCAGCTCTAGAGTCCATGTCAACCATCCTACCCTTAGCTTCCTTAGTCTTGGCCCAGGGATTCTTACAATCATTATAGTCATATCAGGTCTGTGCTCAATCCATCAGCCAGGCTAATTATGTATAGTCTCCCATCTCATGCCTCCTCACATAGTTCAAACCATGATTGTAAAAATCCCTGGGCCAAGACTAAGGCAGTAGATTTCAAAAATGTTTAATTTGTATATTAGATGCTGCACTGTAAGTGTATGTTGGCAGGTGAGTTGCATACATGATCATACTTGCAGAAGAAATTTTCACTAGTTGAGTTGCTCATGAGAATTAATTCTAAGCTTACAATCTTGACTTGATCTTACAACATTCTTGCCCACTTAGCATGTCCAAACTAGAGTCACTTTTTTAGACTACCTTAATGAATACCATATATTTTTCATGTTGGTTTCTTCAGTCTTCCTGGATTAGATATTGTGGCAATCCTGGCTTTACGTACTCCAGAGTCCTAGCTTCTGGTTGATGAGAATCTACTTCTCTAATAATATCCCTATTCCTTACAATCAGTGGTCCATTGGTTGTCCATGGATGGTCTTTGCTAATTACATCCCCCCATCTTTTAAGAACCCAACACTTGCGTGCTAGTGGGCGACGTGACTTAAAAAGGATTGAACTAGTGAGCTGCTATTTAGTATCTATCAATAGATTTGCTAAGAACAACCTGCTATATTTTGATTGGCATTCTCCCACAATTCGGATATATATGGCATTATAATACCGCAATCCAGCTAGTTGGTTAGCTATACCCAATGATGTAGAAATCACCTTGGAACTTTTTGCAGGAGCAGCCTTCAGAAAGTTACTGTTGTTTCAAAAGGCAGAACCTTGGATGATAATTCTGTGACCTTACATCGATAGCAGTAACAATATACATATATGCTATATATGAAAAAAGTGCTGACTTTCTTAGTTAGCATCTGAAAGATATGCCATCAATAGGACTTGAAATACTGTATTTTTTAATATATTTCAATCATATCATATCCTCTTAACAATTATTCCTAACTTGAAGCTGTAATTAATTCAGGTGCATATGTTGGCTGTTGACTAGTTCTGAATTATGCAATCTATTTTGTTATCTGGTTGAACTTAAAGCTAATGGTTTTAGGTTTCTATTCTCTTATAGAGTTTATGCTATTGGATGTTTCATTGGCTTTGTATTTTGGACGCAGCCTCTTATTGCTGATTTTGAAGTTTCCGAAGGCATATATTCTCAGGCTCGCATTGAGGATGCCGAGTCGGTTTGTTTATGGCTAGGAGCAAATGTCATGTTGGAGTATTCATGTGAAGAGGTTTGCACCTGTTCTTTTAGATGCTTCAGAAGCCTCTCTTTTTTTATAAAAAAAAATCATTAAGATTGGATACAAATGTAAGATCAATGAGAATTTTATGGTGTAGGCCAATGATCTTCTACAAAAGAATTTGGACAACGCTAAAGCTAGTCTAGAAGTTCTAGTTGCCGATCTATTATTCTTAAGGGATCAAGTCACTATAACACAGGTATTGCTAATTAAAATATAGGCTTCTTTATCTTTCTTCCTGGAGTGGCGATTAATGTGTAGAATTTAAACCAATATGTTGCATATGACATTATTTGCATAACAAACCGGGCTAGCACTATTAGTGCGCACCAATTTTGCACCCCCCACCATCAATTTTTCTGTATTATGATGATGTTTCATTTGTCCTAAAATTGTTATTGGTACACACCAACTTTCATTTTATATCAATCAAGTACTTGAACTTTGATCTTTGCCATATTCTCATTTGATACACCAATGTTTTTTATTGATCCAATCTAGTGCTTTAGCCAATTTTTTATTTTCTAATGTAGATTGTTTTTAGTGAAAGCACCCTATAAAATAAGATTATTTTTAAGAAACAAAAATATTTTAGATTAAGATAAATGATATATAAAATTAAAATAAATCCTTTTTATGAACTAGTTTTTAGTCTTTATGTAAATGACTTGCCATTGATGAAAATAGTTTATGTTTTAAAATGATTTTGAGCAGGTTAAGCTGTGTTTAGCAAACAATGAGCAAGTCATTTACAATGAGAAAATGTGTAAAGTTACTAATAGTGCAAGTATTCCCAAGAAACAAATGTTAAGGCATTTGATTTTACAGCATACCAAACTGCAAAAGGCTTCGTAAGTTTGTAAATTGTTAGCGGTTTTTTTACCATTACTACCATTTTACAGGTTACTATTGCCCGCGTGTATAACTGGGATGTTCACCAGAAGCGCAGAATGCGCGAAGCTGTTACTGCTGAGAAAGACTCATGAAATAGTTGTTCCACTGCAATTGAGTTTCAGAGGCAGCAATGCAAGCTTATCTTCTAGGGTGTATTGTCTTAATCCCTCGTTTCTTAATCTGGTGAAGGTATTGTCTCTGCATACCTGTTGATGTTTTCTGCGTATCTGCACTTTTGTGGTCTGGTTCACTGCGCACTCATGCAGAAGCTTGATATATTATCTGGATCATTTTTGATGCATGATAGAATTTCTTAGCTTGAGCTGTAACATCTGTATTAACTGAAAGTCCTTTAGGTTGATTGGCTGTTTACTGTTTTGTAAGCTTTTGTTTTTCAAAAAGATGTCCGGTTAAGTTTCAAATCTCTTTGTTAAATGAGTTAGATATCTGGTTTAAATTTTGAAATGTCGGGTCCGTGGTGGAAACAATGGGGACCGCATGTAAGTTCAATATGAAGGAGATGCGTTGGCAAAAGGTTTGCGAGATGGAGGTAAAGGAGCCTATGTCACTTGGTCTGAATGATGTCAGCATCTTACCTCAAAAGGGTTGTAGATCTGGATTTTTTCAATTATACTATTGAGTTTTTTAGTTTTAAATTATTACTAGGTTTCTGCTCTGTAGACTTCGGTCCACGAGCTTAGTGGGATCACACTTGTGTTCATGTTGGACGTATTTCTTAATTGCTTCACATGACGGTTGAGTCTTGTAACGTTAGGCTGGCAGTTTGGCGGCCTCGCTACTGATAACGGCTAACGTTTTTACATATGAGCCTCAACTTGTCGGTGACTGAGAATCTAGTTCAGAGCAGTGGCAAGTTAACATGTGTCTATGAGGGAGTCGAGTTTTTGTCTTGTTCCCCACCTTAGCACCAAAACACCATTTGGGTTTAGGGCGCCGCATAGAAATTAAGGATTATCCAGGTACACTTTGAGTGGACTTTTAGAAGTCGATTTCAAGCGTTGAATGTAATCTGATTACTTTTGATCAAATTGCATTACAAGTAGGTGTTTGAAAAAGTCTCTTTTAAGCAACTAGCCACCTACCTGAGAGCAGCCCATCGTAATCCAGGAGGCCATAGAAAATTACGGATGTGGGTCTTGCTGCCTCCAATAATCTCACTTTTAAGTGTCGGTTAAACCCAGCATCATTTATATGTCGGTATATCCTTGTCCAAAATGTTTGGTTGAGTCTGCAAATTGGCAGCAAACTTGAAGTTTGGATGCTCCAACATCACCTAATTTTCCTATCACAGACACAAGCATGTTCTTTCCATTGCTATCAAATCCAATGGATAGACAGTTTCTTGCATTTCACTTGCGTCCATTTAGGAGGTTGCTTATTGGATCACAAGACCTTCGGCCTATACGATGGGAAGTATGTATTGGAATATATAGGTCTCTGCACTTCGCAAAAGCTCCCTAAATTTATGAAGGACGCATGCTCTATACGCTTCTCTTGCCGTTTCAAAGAAACAAACGAAAAAAGGGACTAGCACAGTTCAGATATAAAGATCCCTTCAACATTAATTGAAATAACGAAGAAGAAAGTATCCAGCCTTTGTGTTCTATACATATTTGCATGGAGTTTTTCCATTCGAGTACCTGGCCCTTCAAGGCATATATAGTTTTCATCGTGGGCCAACTATAACTCGGAAGTTTCCAAGCTTTGCAAGCTTCTTCTAAGGTTCAACCTCGAATGAGACCCGAGAGATTAATATGACCTCCAAATGGCAGTCAAGATGAGATTTTTAATGTGGATCCAATAAACGTCCATGTTCATACGCAGTTGACCTTGAGAATTATAAGGGGTCCCATAGTTTAAAATTAAATGAAGTGAAAACCCAGTTGCATGTAGAAATGGTTTGACAATCTTCAAAAGTCAGCAATAGGGCACATCTCCTTCTCTTCCTCTGCTTACACTGACATTCGGTTCTGTCGAGGTTTTTATATATACAAGACCGGTGCTATCTAATATATTTGTATGAAATTAAAAATTGAGCTAGATGCTGCTGCTGCTTTCCAATCTAATATCCAGATTTCACTGCCAGAAAATCTGCATGATAGTCAGGGATCAGATTTAAACAAAATAAACAACGTTCGGTCAGATTTATTCAAATCATACTGATTAATGCTGCTTGTTAGCACTAATACATGATTCATGCAAAAGATGAGGACATCATTTGGTGTCTATAGAACATCAAGGTAACACGATTAATGGGATTAATTACTTGTCTGGCTAATTACAATTAAGGTAGCAAAATCAATCTCAACTCAGCAACATATAAATTGTTAAAACACTTTTGTGAGAGTACTTATGCCTGTTTCTGGTTATCTCATATGTACACCGATTGTTTATACTCTAAATTCAAAAAGGTATATTAAAAAAACACGTCCACTCTTCACAACCTGATAAACTTCAAGATCAATGGTGAGGAGAACACATACACGTTACTTCCATGGAATCATGGGCATAAAAAGAAAGGAGGGGAAATGAACCTATTTATTTATGGAGTCGTGCACGCAAAAGGAGACTGACTTGTCTTTACTGCCTTGTAATTAAAGCCATTTTGTCATCTAGTGTTTTCCACGCGTTTAGCGGTTGCCCGTATGATAAACCACTTGATTATTATAATAATAATAACGAGAAATGTTGACTTTGACTTATCATCATGTGAGGCCAATAGAATAGCTTGACGAGTTAAATGCAGTCGCTTGGTCTAAAGAGAATGGAAAAGTTAATTTTGGGTCTAAAAAATATATATATCTTTCAAGGAGATCAGAGTAACTTGCAATGGCCGCAATCATCGCTAGGTATTTTTATCAAGATTTGTCTAGAATGAAACGAATGGGTCAACTGGTTGATTTTGGTTCTTATTTGTTCGGATTATTATATTTAGTGAGTTTATTTTTGTGTGTGTGTGTGTGTGTGTGTGTTTTGCCTAATTTAGCCTGTTGGCCGTTCTAAAGCATCAGAGTCCAAAACCACTCCTTCTTGATAGATGGGAGATCTACAAATACATTCTGTCCTTGCAAGTTTTTTTTCTTCTTCTTATGATTGTATACAGTTTTGGATCAGATTGATTTCTTGGATATTTTTGCACGGTTTAGATGGATTGACAGGATCGTTAATGTTGCCTTATTTGATCAACTGAGGATTTGATCTGGAAACGTATCAATATTTCCACGTCATCCACAATATTATGAAGATTTTATACAATATTTGAAAAGGGTGTCTTCCAAATGCTATAATTTATACATCAATGTCAAAGAACCATCTTAACTTAAAAGCTTAAACTGTTAGGTGAGGTCTCAGGATATGATTTATATTATTTTCTAACACACCCCCTCAAGTGAAAACCTTTTTAAACTTGCACATGCCCACTTTACCTTATGCTTAATTTTTATCAAATAAATGAGGATGATGAGATTTGAACTCGTGACCGTTTGATCATCAAGATTCTGATACTATATCAAAGAACAATCTCAATCTAAAAATTTAAGCTGTTAGGTGAGGTCTTAAAATATGATTTATATTTATATTATTCTTTAACAATAAAAAATGATACTGTAATTCATATACATGTAATTCATATACATTAATAATCAAGATTAATGATATGTTGTACTTCAAGAAGGGAAGGAAATATTGCGGAGTACTAATTTGTTATGCTATTTATACGTCATTGTAAATGTCAAAGAAAAAAAAGGAGTTTGGGAAAGCGAAGCTAATTTGGACATAATTTATAGCTGAAAGAAAGCTTATAACTAGGTGTTCAAGTAAACATGTCAGCATTAACATCAATGGCGAACATAAGTAATTGACCAGGTCTAAACTCCGAAAGCTTGAGGATATCATCAAGTTAGTGTAATATTTGCTTTAGGTCGACTATCAAGACTACAGTCAATCTAGGGCGAGGGGGGGACAGAGAGAGAACTACAATAATATAAGGTCAAGTCTAAAGCAATTTGATATTTAATTTCCATAAACAAGAGGAAACTTCTAGGATCTTGCTTCAGCAATTAATAAAAATATTGAGGTACGGAATAAATGGCTGTTCTCCATAATCTTACTGTAATATATATATACACACAGAATAAAGTATTGGAAGTTTATCAAAGTTTAATTAGTTTACAGCTGCCATTAATCGATGATGTAAGCATTAATCTAGAAACAGAATCATAAAATATTTCTCATAAGATTTATGCCAGGATAATTAAGTTGGTCTGGGATTACATATTGAGGATTATTTATAACTGATGAGTGGTACTTTACCACTAATTTTCGCTTGATTTAATAGCGGTTTTGGATCCGGAATTAATTTGTAAATTTAAAAACCCTGATGAGATAAGGTTTAAGAATATAAAGAGACCCTTTGGATCCTCTCTGTGCAACTAAGAATGGGCGGTTTCACAGTTTCATTTTATATGATCCTAACATCATATTCTGCACGATCAAGCCATTATACATACTAGGTTCGCTTCCCCTGCATCCTATTCCTAGCTAGTATCGTTAAATTGTAGATGGTTTAGGGTTCAAGTATGTTTAACATATGCATATATAATTTTTCTTTTTAATGTAGATATTGCTTATATAATTAAGATCACACAAATTCTTTATAAATACAAAAAAAAATCACACAAATCAGACAAACTTCTTTGGCATGTACTGCAATTGATAGTTCATGAGCTGTTCCTTATAATATCTTAATAATAAAGACCATGCAAATAGAGAATTATTACCAAAAAAAAATGTGGGGAGAGAGAGAGAGAGAGAGAGTTGATTATTTCCAAAAACAATAAGAGAAAAATATAATTCTCTATAAGGTCGACCATCCTCACATCCTATAAAATAAATGCATCTAAAGCTTAAGCTTTGAATACACATGCACATCATCCACTTGTTTTCACTTTCACTTCTGTTTTTTTTCATATTATTTGAATAAACAAATATTCAAATGTTTTACCTTTTGACTTTGGTATGTATATTTGATTAATTATATGGTGTATGCTTTTTTTTAATTTAAAATATATCAAGATAATTTTTTTAATTTTTAATATTAATTAGTACATCCAAACTATTAATAAAAAATTAATTTAATATATTTCTAAATAAAAACACTTTTAAAAAATTATAAATACAACCACTCCCCGAGAGCTCTTGACCGGCGTGTTAGATTTCTGAATAAAAGACATACCTACCTTAAGTGAATTACACCGTTAGACTTTAGGAAACATGGTCAAACATTAATATGACTCGATGTTCGATTATATCAAGGAGCTATGTTATGTGTGATTTTGATTTTGTTGCGGCTCGAGGTGTAAACAGAGTTCTCGGAATAAAGTGTGAAAGGAATAGGAAATCTTTGTCGAATTACTCTATGTAGTTTTGTCTATTTTATGGATCCCATACTTAACCTCGAAGCAACATCGACTCAACTTGGCGTATAAAAATGTTACTTATACAAGAGCTTGCAATATTCGAGGTGTACATTTACCAATTCCATTAATGAAACACGTGTCCCTGTTTTCGTTTTTTCTTTTAGTAGAAGTTAAATATTAAATAGTAAAGGAGAGTCAACAAATTTAAACTTGTTGATTATGTTATTACAAGGTAATAAAATAAAATTATTTCTTGAGTTTCATTTGATACTTTAATTTTTTTTTAAAATAATTTTTTAAAATAATATTAAAGTTTTGGGTTAAGATTTTAACTTCTATATATCGTCATTATTCTCTCTGATTAAATTTATAAAACTAAAACAAGTTAATAGTGAGAATATGTAAGTTTCAATTTTAATTTATCATGCCTCACCTAAGTATTTAAAATTTTAAATTATAATGGTAGTTTAATAAGTGCTTGCGTAGGGAAAGTAATAGTTAAAAAACCTTAGTCCAATATTGACGTATCTCCTGGATCTCTTTTCCATTTTTCTTTTTCTTTTTTTCTATTTTACATCGAGGTGATTCTTTTAGTGCGTGGTGTGCATCTCAAAACAAAATCCATTTTCTTGATTTGGTAAAAAAAAATAGGATACCATACAAAGATTCTAATATCAATGAAAAAATACATCATTGTAGTTACTCGAACTATGATTGCCAAGGTAAAGGTAAAGTGTGATGTTTCAAAAATATTTATGTATTATTCTATAACACATCAAAAAAAAAAATTACATGAAAGTTCTTAGAATATAAAACTTGCATAAAGTCATTAATATCTTCCACTTAAATCATTTTAATTAAAGATAATAATGAAAAAGATAAAATTTAAACTCATAATTTTTTAGTCAAATAGACTTTTCTACGCTCATATTATATCAAAAATTATTTTAATTTAAAAGTTTAAATTATTAGATATAGATGTGAGACTTTAAGAATAGTATTGTATTATCATATAAAATGCCTACAAGCCTCCTTAAATGAGATTCAAACAAACATCCACTATTTTGCATTAAGATTATTTTAATTAAAGAGAGTAGACGCAATAAAAAATTAAATTTATAATCATGTTTAATATTATAATAACTTTTATAGTCGTGGTTTAAAAATTTTATAATTAAATTATTAACCAGAAAAACTCTAAGAGAGAGTTTTTAATATGTACGATGCAAAATTGTAGATTATGTTAATCACTCAATCAAAGTACTTAATTTCAAGACAGAATACAAAACATATTACAAAAATAAATGGAGCTCTAAGAATTTTAGATCATAACTGATAAGATTCTAAGAAATAGTTTTATATTATCTATTTATTCTATCTTTTCTTGGGGGTGCTAGCTTAACGTCGACGATGCAGTGAATTAAACAAATTAGACAGGAAAAGGTATCGTATTGAAGCAGCTTCAAACACGGCTGATCACCAGCCCTGAAACATTTGATTGCAAGAGAAGATATAAAGGAGCAATGCTCTGGAGGGCGTGTTTTGGAAGCAAACTTCATCGAATATTCTAAAACCGCGTTAGTGGCATGTGCTTCGACAGAAAAGCTGATTAAGAAAAGCTGGCCCTGTGATATTAGATCCCTGACATCATGATTTTTCCTGCATCGACAAGAAGAGAATTAAACGTATATGTCTCCAGGATTGGCTTGCATGTCACACATCGAGCTCTGGAAGATGGGGACCAAGAGACCAGGGGCCGCGTATCGTGGCAGACTTGATATCACCCAGAGGATACAATAATTTCTTATGTCGCTACAGTCGTTTTATTTTGAATATCGATCAACAGTATCCCAGATAACAAAATGTCTTAGCTTTGGATTTTTCTCTTGATGTTTGATGGAATTGACAAAAAGAAGTTCTTGGAAGTTTTATCCTAATAATCCAGGTTGTGCCTTGAAATGACCTCACAGCCTTTGTACTAGCAATCACACATCAAGAAGATTTATGACTGATGCTCCCCCCACCCCCCTAAAAAAAAAAAACAGTTTAACCAGGAACTCTGTTGAACTTAAACGGATTTAAGATGAAGTGTTTTTAAAAAATATTAATTTATGTTTCTTCAAGTTAAAAATATTCTTAAAACATATCTAAATATAAAAACAAACAATAATGATCAAGGAAGCGAGGAGTGCTATCATGCTTTTTATAACAATTTTTTTTCTTCAGTTGCTAGCTTTTGCTGACAAAATTTTAATATCCAATAATGTAAAAATATGTGTTTTTTTTAATATTTTGATATTTCAATATATATAAATATAGCTCTTAAAGAACAGTAACAAATAAAAAAAACAATCCTTAAGAGATGGAATATATAAAATTACTTGAAGAAGTAGTAAAATTATAAAATATGTGTGTAATTATAAATTTAAAGTGATAATAAATTCAACATTCAACATTAATTATGATTACAAATAATTTAATATTCACATAATCTGAGTTGACCTCCTATATATGAATGCGAAACAAGTTTGAATATACACCGATCATGCCATCTATAGAAGTATTATTAGTCGAGGTGTGCGCAAGCTAACCCGGACACCCACGTTAAACTAAAAAAATAAATGAATGAATGATTATTCATGATTAATTAGGATATCTTGGGCTAAGGGGTAATAATGGATGGTTGGATTTTGTATTATCCCAAAATAACTATTTAAATCTAATACAACGATGTATAGATTTTTGAATCAAATCTGATTTGATTAGATTCTAAGTATATATAAATTAGGTATAATTTATAATTATTTAATATATAATTAGTTTGATATGTATACATATAATTTTTAAAAAACTTTTAGTTTAGATTGAGTATACCAATATTTATATCTAACACATTTTATCTTTGAGTTTTACTCAAATCCAATTGCATCTAAAATTTTACTATGCATTCGAGTCGATATACAAGGATGGGTAAAATTGTCCTCATTGGCTCCTGGCTGCCTTTAATTACACCATTCATCTGGACTTGTATAGTTGAGCTAACAAATTCAATATACGTTTGATTGGGATATATATATATATATATATATATATATATATATATATGGAAGTGTTTTATTCCGTGCATGGTGAATTACAATTTTTCTCCTTTTATATGATTGGGAAATACACTATTAATTAAATAATCTCTCAAATCGTGATTCAGTGATAAATAAAAAACTAAAGAAAATAGCAAGAGAAAATACTTGAATAAAAAAAATATTATATGAATTTGATTCACTAGACCAGATTAACGGTATTGCTGTGATTTACTGTGTTCATGCATCATTATTTTGGTACAAGTAACAGGATCCATGCATGTAAATCCTCGAATACCCAGTGACCATTAGCACACGGAACATAAAAAGGGCTTCCGAGAAGAAGATATTTACTAGTTCGATGATTTTGATCCAACAAGTGGCTATTGAAGTGAATTTTATTAACTAATTATTCTCGGCAAGGAAACAAGTTAACTTCATTGCAAGGAGGAACTAACTAGTAGTTAGTCAGTGGTACAACAACAGACCAGAAGCAGAATTTAATTACATGAAATCAATCCCTGTGTCACCGGGAATACTTTTTCGGCTATAAGTTGTGTCAACTAATTAATAATTAATTTAGAGATGGTCCGCCAATTAGTTAATTGAATTATAAAGAACGCAACGAAAAAGTTGCGAGCATTGATTAAAACGGTGCGGATCGTGGTTCATTGATTGACGGTGTTAGCTCGTCGGAAAAGAGAGATGCGGTGCGGGGACGAGTTTGGCGACGTGGAGATTGTGTCATCATCGCGCACTTCATGTCGGGCCAAACGTGTCAAGAACCTTCTCTAACACGCTCACGACGCGGTTATTTTGCTTCTTTTAACGAAGCTCTTTTTGATGTGTGGATAGTTTTTTTTTTACTTTCCCTGGAGGCAGCAGCTTACCCTTAATTGAATTTTCACTCCACAAGAATGTCTCGCTTGCAGTCGCTGTAATTCTCCATTCTCTAGAGGCGTGGCTAGAAATATCTTTCAATGGGGTCATAGAGTGACTCAAACTAAAAGGATTGAAAAACATTATCATAGAAACAATAGATCGATAACTGGTTCCAATTTGATTATATTTCTCAGATTAATTGTTATGAAAAATATAAAACCACCAGTAAAAAGAAAAGAATCATGAGTTAAGCGGATCGTCAGCTGATCAACTCAATTATACATTATTCTAACAGTGTTATTCTTAAAGACTTTTCTTAATGAATAAGCAAGTTTGATATTTGTTTGCATATGTTAATATATAAATTAATAGAATTTGCTATTTATTTTTTTAAAATTTAATTCAATATATACAAAATCTAATTAAATCCGACTAAGAATAAATTAATTCGGTTTGAACACTCAAAATCTGAATAAAAATCTTGACATTTGGAATTAAAAAGGAATAAAAATCATCAGGATGCACCTTTTATCCAAGGCTCTAGGTGTGTTTAACTTACTGCTCCAGTTTCGGTACGTAATATATCAAGAATATTTTGCATAAATGCTGCCAAAGATTATACAAATGGATGGATGGATGGATGGATTAAATTCCTGAACTTCCTAAATCATTGTCGCCAAAAGCAAAATTAGAAATGATGTGCATGTCGAGGGTGAGGAATATGGAGTCTTTTCAAGGATTCGAAATTGAGGTTTTCGGAATTGATCGTGCTCGAAACAAATCCTTCATATCATCACATCAACAGGATAAGAATTTGAATTAGTTGGAATATAACGAAAATTGTCCTATCTAAATCAAACTTATTAAATCCTGTAAAGAATAATATATATAAATTATATTCTAAGATCTTAAATTTTTAGATTAAAATAATTCTTTAACATGATATCAAAGTTTTAATAACTAAGTGATCACGAGTTTGAATATCACCATCAATATTTATTTGATAAAAATTAATTAAGTACAAGGTAATGTAAACTTATATAAGTTTCAAGTTCAAAGAGTTTTCATTTGAGATCTTATATGATAGCCTAAATTTTTAAATTGAAATAGTTCTTTAACATCCCTTTAAATTTTCAATTACAGTTAAATATTTTGACGGAATATCTTTTATCTGGCAATGTTAAACGATATTGGAAGATAGATTTTTATATTATGTTAGCAATATTGAAATTTGTTAATTAAACTTTTAAAAAATTTAAAATATATTTATAAAATTTAATTTGAGTATTGATTTAATTTAAAATTCAGGTAATCAATTAAGTCAGCTAAATAGAGTCATTCTAAGTTCTGATTTTTTTAAAAGAAAACTCTTTAAACAACGGTATTTTGATAAAAAGAAATGGAGTATTTTGCCAAGTCTACATATCATTAGATTAACTTGCAAAGAGGTATCATTTAGATATCTCCAATGAAAAAGCTATATGAAGAGCTAAAAAAAATAATCAAAATAGCTCTTTAATAGGATAGCTATATGTGATGCTAAAATTTATATATAAAAGAAAGCTATAAAATAAAAGGAGAATTTCAACTATTTTTTTCTTTAAATTTCCCCTCTCTCGTCTCATTCTATATAAAATATAAAATGGCTTGTTAAAATATTTTTTTTTAATTGAGCATACCATGAAAAAAAATGAACTCCTATTCAAAAATATTAAAGCGCTATTTGGTGTTTGGTACATTGATGTATTATTTCTTCAAATTTTAATTTTTTTTGTTTTAAATTAATTAATTTTATATATTTTTGAATCATTTTAATTAGTATATTAATATTGAAAATAAATTTTAAAAAATAAAATAATATTATTTTAATAAATTTTCAAATAAAAAACAATTTAAAAAACAATCATACATTCAAAAACCTCCAAAAATAACCTCATATGTCATTTTCATTGAAAAACAGCAAAATTAAAATTATCATCTAAAAGTTATAAAAGGAATTAGAGAGGCGCCGGCGAGAGAAAATAAAAAACCGAAGGCAGAGAGAGATCACATGCACACGGGCTATGTTAAACTTTTGCTCCATCTCCATTTCAAAACCCACGTGTACCTAAGAAGCCTGTCTACCCGCAACCGGTGAAACCAGTCAAATTATCCGCGTATGAAAATGAGGACCCCAGTTGCGGTCCAGCTGCAATTAATGCCAAACGCCGTCCCTAGACCACAACTTCCGTACACAACCTAACCGGCAGATGCCGGTCACCTCAACAATGGGAAACCTCAATAATGTAAGCTGTTAGACACAAGAAGAAGTTGAAAGTCCATTCACACTTTCAAGCTGTTTCACGCTCTCAAAATCATTTTTTTATTTTTGGTGATGAATGAAATGAAGCAGAATCATAATATCAGTATTGTGCGCATAAATTCTGTGGAGAAGAGAGAAGAGAAGAAAGAGTTAACAAGAACAGCATTAAAGACAGAGAATTTCAATATGGCAAATTCTACATTCATTACACCACCACCAACAAGTGATATTGATCACATGCCTAATGTATTTTCTCTATCAACACCACCACCACCACCAACAAGTAGCATCTTTGACATGATACCATGTGATATTACTACTGGTGGTGATCAAAAGGCGGGGTCTTTAGGATTTATGGACTTGCTTGATATCAACCAAGATTTTGGCGCTTCTGCTTCTTTATTTGAATGGTTTAATCAGAATCCGGTTGTCGGGTCTCCGCAGCAGCAACAGTCTTTTGTCCCTTCACCGGCATCAACTGTACCGGAAACATCGGAGGTGTTGAATAACCCAGCAACTCCGAATTCATCAGCTTCTATCTCTTCCTCTTCGAATGAAGCAGGAGAGGATGCTTTCCAACAAGTTAAAGCTGGAGATCAAGAGGAAGAGCAGGATCAAGATAAGAACAAGAAACAGTAATTTTTTTCCTTTTCTTTTCCTTTTGCACTATAATATAATATTGGTATTGTTTTTGTCTCCTTTTGTCTCGTTTGTTACCGTGAGTTTCTGGTTTTATTGGAACATGAAAGTAAAGAGTGATGAGTGATCTACTGAAAGGAAAATGAATTAAAAAGACGGGTTTTTCTTTACGTTTACTGTTTTGTGGAATTTGATGCGGGGCTTTGTGGTTTGTTGTGATTCTTTTCTTTTTTTTCGTTTTGTTTTCGTTTACTTTCTTTCTTTGGCTTTTTTTCCCCCTCTGAAAGCTCTGAGAGTGTAATAATGTGTTCTGGGTTTAGGTTAAAACCAAAAAAGAGGAGCCAAAAAAGGCTAAGAGAGCCGAGATTTGCTTTCATGACAAAGAGTGAAGTTGATCACCTAGATGATGGGTACAGGTGGAGGAAGTACGGCCAGAAAGCTGTGAAAAACAGTCCCTATCCAAGGTATAATTAATTAAAATCCCTTCTTGCTCTTCTGATACGATGATACACAAAATCTTGTAACTTAGGTAGCAAGAAGTAATAAATATGCATCACCTTTTGTTGGGTGATGATGATGATAATATTGCTTTTCTTGCAGGAGTTATTATCGTTGCACTAGTGCAGGCTGTGGTGTGAAGAAGAGAGTGGAGAGATCATCAGATGATCCATCTATTGTTGTTACAACATATGAAGGACAACACATACATCCAAGCCCAATAATTAGAGGAAGTATTGGAATCTTTGCTGATTCTAGTGGTTTTGGTGCTGCAACGTCGTCTTTTGTATTTCCGCAACCAGCTCTGTACCAGCAAAAACATGCTTCCATGTATAGCTCATCACCTTCTTTAAACTTTACTTCAAGTACTACTCGTTTTAGTCCTTCCTTTTCTCTTCAAGAGAGAAGGTTGGGGAACCCACCTTCTTTGCTTAGAGACCATGGCCTTCTTCAGGATATTGTGCCCTCTCAGATGATCAGAAAGGAGGCTAAAGAGGAGTAGATGGGTTTTGTATTGGATATCGGTATGTAATTGAATTCTAACTTACTTATGGAGTTTTGTATTTATTTTTAGAAGATCCCTCTGCACCGTTTACATGATATAGAACCTTATTGATAATGGAAAATGATTAGCCTTGTAGCTTATATATATGGAGGGGACTCGTTGATCTCTTAGATTAATTTCTTCTTTTGCTGTATTCTTTGTATCCAGAGATTATAACAGTACGGAGATGCTGGGTTTTGTATCATTGTTGTTCTCTTTAGATATTCAATTTCTTTATATTCTTCCAGCACTTACTAA
The DNA here is from genome assembly GCF_000002775.5 of Populus trichocarpa. Classification (NCBI taxonomy): domain Eukaryota; kingdom Viridiplantae; phylum Streptophyta; class Magnoliopsida; order Malpighiales; family Salicaceae; genus Populus; species Populus trichocarpa. The sequence goes on along the minus strand of NC_037292.2, from coordinate 6,516,276 downwards.
TTCTTCTTTCTTCTTCTTCTTCTTCTTCTTCTTCTTTTCTTTTCTTTTCTTTGGTTTGGTTGGTGCATATGCATTGATATTAGCAAAGGCTATATAGAAAATATATGTTGTCAGCAAATTTAGGGTTAGGGTTTTTCACATTTAGCAAATCTATTTGGTTAATTTGAGCTCTTTTGCACCAAATTTGTATATTAAACCCTAGACTTTTCCCGGGAATGAGAAATCTAGGATGAACTTGGGGACTTGATACATGTATGCGTAGCTCAATAAGGCTAATATTTAAAGATGCACTATTTGTGAAAATTATGGATAAATATTTTATCGCATTATCTTGTAACATGCATGGAGTGCAAAGTGTAGCAACAACTTGATACCACTAATTAATCGTGATGAATTATGGCCATTTCTTCCTCTTTAAGTTATATATACACAGATGGAAAACTCGAGGCATCGAATGATGATGTGAACATATATCGGCTAGGGGATGGACTGTGTGGTTTCTTGATTATTGAAGGACGGTGAAAGATTTTGGATGGGATATATGTATATATATATGGGTTTCTTTAAACATTGCTGAAGATATCTTGGCTTTCATATTAATATTGCTTTTGGAGTTGTGAAGGATCTAGTCCATAATGCACTGTCTTTGCTAGGACTGTGGAGTTCATTTTACATGCCAGGCTACAATTACTACTAGCGGCCATCGGCCATCGGCCATCTTTTGTATCCAATTAATCTATGGGTGTAGTAGAAACAGTACTGTATGAAAGGCCAACTTCAACTTTTACACTATCTCTCAGCTTTATTTAACATCCAATGCTTTCAGAAATCACATAGGAAACACGCTTAGCATGCATATGTAGTAAAATAACACGTACTCACATCCTAATTTATCTGTGCAGATATATAAACATGAATTATCAAACATGCGAGTAAGCACCAAAAAAAAAAAAAAAAACTCATTTATTTGTGAGAATAAATACGTCGTACAGGGCCTACAGGCACAGCTCAATGTATGTATCCCTTATTAATACGTTGTTCAGGAAACAAGAATTTGCTTATATATCAAGCATGGTTTCAGTTGCTTATATAGTGGAGAGAAGATTCAAATCTCGTGCTTCAGAAATTGGGATTATTTCTTGAAATTAAGTAGCTGGGCGCGCGTATATTGTTGACAACTTGTAAAAGTAAGGATAAGGTGACGTGGAATAATTTTTATTTGTCTAAAATGTCTTGTCATCCTTAATTATTTCCTAACTAAACCCTTGCTTAATCTGTTGAAGATTTTCATAAGCAACACCTTCAATTTCTTTCACACATATCTTAATCTACTTTTTTTCAGAAAAATATTTCTCAATCTTTTTAATATCATGATGTACAATAGCTGGAAATGTTGCATCCATTCACATCATACTACAAATCTCCATGACTACGGATGCATGTTTCAGGTTCCATCGTGTGTGTGTGTGTGATCTGTAAAGCGGTAGCATATAGCATGGGCCATGACGGCATGCTGGGAGGAACTGGGTGTCACCTGGAAATTGTGTCAAACCCTTGCTAGCTATCAATTCTTAGGAAAACTTTCGGAAGCATGATACGGTACGAGTATAGGAAGATCACAAATAAATAAAATAACGATGGAACAGTGAACATGATAAAGATTCTCATAATTTTTTCCACCATGATCTAGCAGTGAATACTCTTTAAATTAATGACAGGATGAAGTGTGTTTGCCTTTAAGCATCGTTAGAAAGTGGAAGAAAGGGAAAATCGCACCCATCGTGATTGTTCTCAGAAAAGAGGAGTGGAAAGTAAGAACTGTCCTATGTGATTAAAGCCCCAAGCTTTCTAGGCAGCCACTAATTATAAGCTTCATTTCAACTTGTAAACTCAATATATACAATTAATAACAACAAAAACTTTCTATCCTCAACAGCTCAAGTGAAATATGATCACCTGAAAAATCAACTGCACAACACACGTGTGCGTGTGTGCGTGTGTGTGTGTATATATATATATATAGGGTTAGATCGATTTGATAATATTTATATTATATTCATTATCCATTAAATAAAATAACTACCTATAAAAAAATCATCTATGGATATATATAGATTTCAAATTAAATTATCATTTCTATTAAAAGCAGAAATCTATTTCAGAGAGGAGAAGAATTACAGGCAAATGAGTGGCGATATGGGCTCTTTTTTTTGTCCTAGCTGACGCCATCCCATCTAGAAAGGAAGCCTAGTTTGTTATTGATATAGAGCCCGGTACTCAAGAAATGGATTATTTTGAGAGGCCCGATTACTAAACCCCAGTTCATTAGACAAGTGCCGATCTTGGAAATTCCTCTCCGACAGAAATCATGGGCTTTTTGAGTGTCCAGTCCAACTGACCTTGTTGCATGCAAGGTTCCTAATGATCTTTGTTCTGCTTCTTAAAGACGACGAAGGGCGTCGCCCTTAGCGGACAGGCCCCGGTGATATTTGAAAACAGGGCGAAGGGGGGAAATAGTTGCTTGGAAGAACCACCAACAAATGTAACACAAACACACAATAAAAAAATTAAAAAAAAAGGAAAGGAAGGGAAATCATGAAAGGAAATTTCAAACAATTACGAGTGAAGTGGGATTAAAATTTAGAAATTGAAAAAAAGCCAACACTGTATTTCAAAGTCTAGGTACTGTTGGAAAAAAAACTAGAATTATTTCGATGAAATTTTTTTTAAAAAAAGGGATAAAACTTAACCAAATGATCTCCCCCGACCATTATGGAAGTATCCCATTTACGACATTGCCTTCCATAAGTATGCCTACCAAAGAATGCTCAAGAACGAATTTGAAGGACGAACATTTCCCATCAATGACGCGGGAGAGATTAATTATAAAAGGCCTGTGTTTAGTATTGTAATTAAAACTATGTTTTAATTTAATTTTAATTTTAAAAGTGCTTGATTAATTAAAACACATTATAATTTTACTTTAGTTATAAAAAACTATATTTTTTTAAATCATAATCATAAAAGCTATTATAATATTAAATATATACTTGATGAAAATGGTTTATCAGGTTGATCTTGCTATTTTGCTTAGAATGGTGGTTCTATACATAATTTTTCTTCTTGGTTAATATCAAGACCACAAGGAAGATAAAACCTATTATTGCAGCTATTTGTATCCGCACCTCCCAATTAAACAACACAAATAATGGAAATTCCCTCAACTACACCAGCGCTCTGTTTTTTTCTGGGTATTCACTGTACAGATTAGATAGGATCAATTGCCTGAATTCATAGTTCCTCTCAGTAACACTAAGAGATCCTTTTTTTTTTGTTCTTAGTTAGTTTTGATGCCAAAAATTAAAAAAAAAGATGCTTGGGCTTTCAGACAGTATGTCAGAGATTTAAACAAGCATCTGCGTCTGATGAGTTCATGAATGGAACAATTCAGCCCCTCAACAGAAACAAAACCCACAACTCAAGCTTCAGTTGATTCTAACAAACTACTGGGCCCCTTCCTCTCAGCATACTAAGGAAATTTTCAAATCTGATTGAAGCATTCGGTAAAAAAAATTGAAGCACATGGGATTAGGTTAGTTCATGCTCACCATGTCCTGTGCACTTGACCGCTTCCAAGTCCTGCCAAATTCGTCCAGTAACCACTAACCACCCAAAACGTGAAATTGCTCCGTCTCTCCTTTTTCACAGCAGCAACTTCTATATAAGTGAAGCTATCAACCCCAACACCACTTCACATACATCCATACAAACTAGTGCAACATGGCTATGGGCTTAGCCATTTGTTTTATGATGCTTATTAAGCTTGTAATTGCGTTGGCAAAGATACCAACCACCTTGAACACAACATGTGTGGGTGATATTGGTGTCTTATTGCAGTTTGATGTTTACCAAGAATCCTGCCCAGAGGCAGAACCTATTATACTATCTTGGGTTCAAAGTGCAATCTCCGAGGAACCACGAATGGCAGCTTCCCTGCTTCGTCTTCACTTCCATGATTGCTTTGTTAATGCAAGTCAAGTTTAATTTCAGAATTATACATATTGCTTCTATTTATCACAGCTTCTATTGTAATTGCAATGATCATGATGCACATTATGTGTTTTGCAGGGATGTGATGCTTCAGTGCTGCTAGATGATACTGAGAACTTTGTGGGTGAAAAAACTGCACCACCCAACTTGAATTCACTAAGAGGGTTTGAAGTGATTGATGCCATTAAATCTGATCTGGAATCTGTTTGTCCTGAAACAGTTTCTTGTGCTGATATTCTCGCAATCGTTGCCAGAGATTCTGTTCTTCTAGTATATCTTCGCCCACTCTTCATGTTATAAGAAAATCTTACTACTATCTTTTAATGCTTTGAGCTGATCTCACTTCTACTTAATTTGCAGTCTGGTGGACCGGGCTGGGAAGTCCAGATGGGGAGGAGGGACAGCTTGACTGCTAGCAAGGCAGCAGCGACTAACAACATCCCTGCTCCAAATTCTAGTGTAGCAACTCTAGTGGCTAATTTTCAGAATGTCGGACTCACACAAAATGATATGGTCGCCCTCTCAGGTAAAATTTTTGTATCCCAATGCATGAAAGGACACTTCTGCCTACTGAACGAAAATCACAGTCTAATTGTAATTTGGCAGGTGCGCACACAATGGGAAAAGCGAGGTGCTCAACTTTTAGCTCTCGGTTCCAGAGCCCTAGTAACTCCGGTGGCCCTGATGTTAATATGGACTTCGTTCAGTCGCTGCAGCAACTGTGCTCAGAAACTGCTGACAGCACCACGACAGTAGCACATCTTGACCTGGTGACCCCAGCTACATTTGACAACCAATACTACGTTAATCTTCTTTCAGGAGAGGGATTGCTTCCATCAGACCAGGTTCTTGTGGTTCAAGATGATCGCACACGTGAGATTGTAGAATCTTATGCGGAGGACCCGTTATTGTTCTTTGAGGACTTCAAGAATTCCATGCTCAAAATGGGAGCCTTAGGGCCACTTACTGGTGACAGTGGCGAAATACGTGTGAATTGTAGGGCTGTCAATTAATCTTTAGCTTCTTGAACTGAGGATCATATGTAAGCAAGATGACAAATTGCATGCGAATAATGTAGCTCAGATTAGAAGCTTTATCCATGAACTATAAAATATAAATATAACATGTATCAGTTTGTCAAAAACATGTTGATTCAACTACAATACCCCAAGATTAAAGTTTTATTAGCACTATAAACTATAAACGAAAAGAAAACGGTGATTTGATGTGTTTCACTGTTTATCTTCTTACATTATCACTTCACTATTTATCACTTAAAAACATGTGAATCCAAACAAATTTTAATAAATAAAACATGACCAGCATAGCTTGCGAGGACCAAATAAAAAAGAAGAGAAGTTTAACGAAGAAAGCAAAATAGCTAAAACATTTAGGGGCCAAGAAAGTAAAAAGGTGTGGATATGAGGCCGTTTGGTAATGCGGCAGGAACTGAGGTGCAGTCAAACCGCAATATATATCTGTTTGGTTATGTTTAAAACGTAGGTTAAAATTGGTGGGACCCATTATTATAGTGGCCGAATCTGTGGTTAGCAAAAAGCTGGCAATACCTGCTTCTAACTTGCAGCAACCTCAACTTTTGTCATCCACCAACACTGTCAACAAATTTTAAACTCCTAAAAAAAAAACTTGTTGGATAATTAATTACTCCTCTCCCAGCAAATCAATTCAAACGGCCTCATCCACTGTCAAAAAAATATAGTATTGCAAATTGTAATTTTGTGATTAATATATATAAAGAAGAATGCCCGAAATTAGACTCATTTTATCATTTTTTTTTAACCACAATCCTATTCTGTTCAACCAAGTTTTTATAAATGTTACAAAACATTTTTTTTGTCAAATTTTTCTTCATTAACAATAGTGAAAAATAACTTTAAACCAGTTTATATATATATATCGAAACTAAATTTTTTGTTATTAAATTTCGTATGTGATGACATTGCACATAGTTTAATAGAATAATAAAAAATATTTGATATCAATATTATTTATTTCATGATGTAATAACAATAGTTAAATCTACAATATTTAAATTAAAAATCATTAATATTAATATATATATATATATATATATATATATATATTAATTATTTTATAACCTCAATTTGAAAAGCATTTTTTTAACCAAACACATTAAACTATTTTTTGTTCAACCTCAATTTCAACCACAGTTTTAACCAAACATATATTTTTTCAAACCAACCTCAACTAAAAATACTTTTTATAAAACAATTTTTTTAAAACCATAACCACAACAACAACCTCAATACCAAATACCAAACACACTCATAGTGAAAAAGAAAAGCCCAGTATGAAGATTATGCCCACGGAGTAAATAAAAACAAAAAAACAAAACAAAAGGAAGGCCAATACACCACATAAATTCCGAGTGCTTTAGCAAAGTAATTTTAATGGGTGTTTGAAAGTACGATATTAGATCTTTTTAAAAATATTTTTTATTTAAAAATATATTAAAAAATATATAATTTTTTAAAAAATTATTTTTAATATTAGCATATTAAAATAATAATAAAAAATATATATAATTTTTTTTTTCAAATTTTACCTAAATTATAATACCAACTAGAAGCTGCTCCTTCACAGTTATCATTACAAATCCTTTATATTGCAATTATAATTATATTATAAAAATTGATATTGTTCTTAAAACTCTATATTCTTCCATTGTCCACTCTCACTTTCCTCTAAAATCTTTTTTTTCTTTTTTCTTTGGTTTTTAGAACTAGAGTATTTGTAATATAGCAGTAGTTTTTTAAAAAATGTTTTTTATTTTAAAATAATATTTTTATTTTATTTTTTAAAATTTATTTTTAACATATATAATAAATTAAAATAATTTGAAAATATAAAAAATTAATTTTAAATTAAAAAAATTAATTTTTTATAAAGTTACTTTTGAACCGGACTTCCAAATATGTTAAGGTCAAGTTTTACACAATTAAACTAGACGCCCTGCTTCTCATTCTAGACGGCGTAGTACTAAAAAGGCCAAACCATTTTCTCATTTCTCTTGGCCCGCCTGTCCTCCTTCCCTCTCTCAAGTCTCAACACTCCGAGCTCCCTCGTATTCCCAGAAAAATAAAAAACCCGCTTGACTCAATTTCATCACTCTAACCCAGGTATACTTCTTCTTCACATTATATTGAAAACCCATCTGTTGTGTTTTTATTTCAACGGAGAAGATGTTGTTAGGGTTTAGTTAAGCTCAATTTTGTATCGGTTTTTATTTATTTTACTCTTCTTTTCTTTGCATGCTGATTTTAGGGTTTCTAGGGGACTCTGAGATTTTGACCGAGGGAATTGTTTTTAGGGTTTATGGGCTGTACTGTACAGTACTAATCAGTTTGTTTATTTTTTTTTATTTTTCAATAGTGAAAATGGATATTGATTCTAAGCTCAACAAATTGGATATCAACTCTGGGGATGAAGCCTCATCATCAACACAAGTGCAAGTGGATTCTAAGGTATATTATATTATATTGGCTTCCCAAACACTTTCTCTTCCTTTCCTTTATTTTTTCCTTTTTTTGATGTCTTAGTTTGTATTACCATGTACATATTCAAGGAAAGATAGTCATTTCTTCTTTGTTTTCATGATGCTGCTGTGTAGTGAAAATCTGTTAGCAGAACCTGGATTTTATTTTTCCCATTTCCCCAGCTGTGCACAACCTGAATTGAAAATCTGTTTTTGTTTCTGGTATTTTTCTTGGATTTTTTTGGCAGTGCTGTGAGAAAAGATAAAACAAGTTTAGTTTTTTTGTTTATTGAAGAATTGTTTGTGATATTGATTTCTCAATGTTTGATTTTGATGTGAAGGGAACTGCTGAAGACAAGGATGAATTAGCTGACTCAATGAATAACTTGAATGTGGAAGCATCCTCATCTGGGCAGGTGGGACCTACATTCAAAAGAAAACCGGTTATCATCATTGTTGTTGGAATGGCAGGTAATCCAGCAAGATTTTTTCGATCAAGTGTTATTATTTGTTATTTCATTTTGAAAATCCCTGCTGCCTGCTCTTTTTTCAACTCATCCGCAAATGGGAGTATATTCATAAAATGGGCTTGAAGATTGAAAGCAGTTACTGTATGTGGACAGGTAGTGGAAAAACAACTTTTCTTCATAGGTTGGTTTGCCACACACAAGCTTCAAGGATTCGTGGTTATGTGCTCAACCTTGACCCTGCTGTGATGACTCTCCCCTATGGTGCAAATATTGATATAAGGGACACTGTTAAGTACAAGGAAGTGATGAAGCAGTTTAATCTTGGACCTAACGGTGGAATCCTGACTTCTCTTAACTTGTTTGCAACAAAGTTTGATGAGGTAAAATCTACCTGCAGCTTTTTTTCCTCGGACGGGCTTATTCTTCGCCCCCATCGCGTAGTACCTGTGATTTTTTTTTAACTATTTCACTAAACCTTGTAACTATTGACTTCGATGTGAATTTCGGTTGAATATTGAGTGGTCAGGTGCATCATTTTCATCCTGATAGACAGCAGTCTATGTGTTAGCTAGTGGATAGCATTTTGGGCAGGGGTATTGGACCAGCACAGCCTGTCTTGCAATGTTTTTTTCCCTGCATGTGGATTTTTTCACCACGAGTTTCATACTGTTCTCTTAATTCCAATATATCCTCACCTTTGTATTTCACATTTTCAGGTCATTCAAGTCATTGAGAAGCGAGCAGATCAGCTTGATTATGTTCTTGTGGATACACCTGGTCAAATTGAGATTTTCACTTGGTCTGCTTCTGGAGCTATCATTACCGAAGCTTTTGCTTCAACCTTTCCAACTGTGGTTGCTTATGTAGTTGACACACCTCGTTCCTCAAGCCCAGTAACTTTCATGAGCAATATGCTTTACGCTTGCAGCATCCTCTATAAGACGCGGTTGCCTCTTGTGTTGGTATTCAACAAAACTGATGTGGCTCAACACCAATTTGCTATAGAGGTATAACTCTTTTTCTTCTTATTTTGATGCATCATCGCTGATGTTATTCTTATTCGGAAAAGAAGTACTTTAAAACTATTGGAGAGAGTTGGAGGCCTAGCCAGGCTGCACCAGTGCTCAAATGATTTTGGGATTAAGCCTGTGGGATCCATAACATGTTCATAAATTTATCAATCAAGTAGCTGAAATAATACTTGCAGGAAAGATTTTTATCGTACCAAACTCTCCTATATTTTCAAGTTCAGTTATGAGTGAAGCTCAGTAACTATGTAGAACCAATATCAGAATTAAGGATTGGTGGGGACAGTGTATTCAAGGGATCTGAAACATGACTAAACAAGAAGCGTATTGAAAGCTTCAAGGTTTTCAACCAAACCCCTAGCTTTTAAGGGACTGTTGTTTGACAATAGAATGCTATACTTGCAATTTTCCATACCATTGCTTTCCTAAGTCATTCTCTTGATTTTTTTATTTTTTTTATCAGTGCTCTCTATTTATGAGCACTACTATTGATTTTTCTTACATAATGTCAGGTTATGATCTTTGCTTTTTATTTTTAATATATCCTTGTTCTGAGAGTTATAACTTGCCCAGTGGATGGAAGATTTTGAAGCCTTTCAAGGAGCAATGAGGTCAGATGATTCATACATGTCTACTTTTTCTCAAAGCCTCTCCCTAGTGCTAGATGAATTCTATAAAAATTTGAGATCAGTTGGGGTCTCTGCTGTTTCTGGAGCTGGAATGGATGCCTTCTTCAAGGCCATTGAAGCCAGTGCTGAGGAGTATATGGAAACTTACAAGTATTTCCTTTTAGCCCTTAACTCCATAAGTATAGCTATGATAAATATTTTTCTGTCAACTACCAATATGCTGCTATCGCTTTTCATTTGTCTAACCAATGGATCTTGATGATCTCAGGGCTGATCTTGATAAGAGACGGGTAGAGAAGCAACGTTTGGAGGAAGAGCAGCAAAAACAGAACATGGAAAAGCTGAGGAAGGACATGGAAAATTCAGGGGGACAATCTGTTGTTTTGAGCACTGGTTTAAAGGATAAAGCCCGTCATAATAACATGGTCGATGAGGAAGATGAGGAGGATGAGGAGGACATTGAAGATGATGATTCTGAGGTGTTTACTGAAGAAGATGTTATAGATGAGGATGAAGATGAAGATGAAGAGGTGGCCAGGTTCTCTTTCTAGTTCTATGGTTTTGATACCACAATGGTAAGACTTTGTATAGGACTTCTAGGTCTCACGTTCTCCACGGGTATTCTTCCCTAAAATTGACTTCCCATATGCGCATGTGTTTTGAATCAGGCATTTGCATTGTTGACCGCAAACTTGTTTATAACAGGCTTAAGAAATGGTGATCAGTTTTGTCCACCACCCTGGTTTTTCTGTCTGTCCTTTTGTTCTCATTAATCTTCATATGCAGGAGATGGGCTTTTGCCATACAGGAGTTAGTAATTCTGTAGCATTTCAACTTGTTACGCTTTTCATATAACGTGAAGTGCATGAATACATTGCTTGTGCAGATGTCTTGGATTTATAGGAACCTACACGGACTGCCCACCAAGATATCTGTTTGCGCAATTGTTGCTTAAGATTTTGCTCGAAAGCTTAACGATACGAGCCTTTATGAACGAATTGGCCGTGGAATACATTAGATTTTGCTCGCTAGCTTAATGGTACAAGTCTTTGTAATCTGACTGCAAAAGAAATTCATGAATTCCTCTTCCCTTGTCTGATGGTTCACGTGAAGAATTTGCACTAGATTTGTAATTATAATATCCTATCAACTACAACACAGTTCCTTTGAATCTATGAAGCCGAGATGTGTTTTTCTAAATAAAGAACTCCTTGAATTATTTCCCTTGCTAAGGTAGTTCTGATCTTATTTACTAAAAATCCTTTGTGCAAGTAAGCATATTTTTGTTCATGAGATCCACATTTTACCACTTCATTTTGTATGGAAATTTAATGAGATTTTTTATAAAAAAAATCCTTTTCTTTCTCCCCTCTCTCTCTTCTTTCTTGGAAAATGATCGAGACAAACTTTTCACACTAATTTCCATATAAAATATTAAGTCATAAAGTGTGGATCTGATTGATATTTCAAATGATTGTTCTTTCTTAAAAAACAACCGGACATGTCTGTTCGGAAGATAATTTTGTTTGTATAATCATTATTCTTCCTTTCATTCGCAAAAAATTAAAAATGTTTAGACGATAAAAAATAATAATTAAAAAGATAGGAATTTGTTAACATGTGAACTTAAAGAGAAAAAGGAACGAGGAAACTTATTGAAAGGATCAATGAACTAATACCGTGCCTTATAATTTCACGATCATTGATTTTGGGAAAATTCATTTTGAAACTATACTTGAATTTGCATAGTTGACCGGTCCAAAGAGAAAAGAAAGTAATTTTTTTATTTAAAAAATATTAAATTAAATAGTATTCTACAAAATAAGATATACATAGTGATTTCTTCATCGGCATGCTATAATATTGCAGACTTAGTGGCTAATTTAGTATTTGTTTTATTGTTTTAATTTTAGAAATTAAATTCACGCTATAAATTAATGCCTTTCATTTTATATTATGATTCAGATGACGTAAGTTCGATCTAATACATAAGATCATAGCTATTGTATATATTTTTATTGGGTGATTCTTTAACAAAATTCTTCCTCCATCTTATATAATTTTGATGGACGAACACGCCAGAAAAGAAAAGAAGAAGCCTTGGATTTTTCTTAATTCGGGTACTGAAACTGAAGTGACATGCCAAGAAGAGAAAACATAACCTAAGGTATGACTCCTGCTTCATGAGCTAGTTACATTGTAGTCCTTTCGGATGCAGCAATGGCTAGCTACACATGCCAGGTTTGGAAATTTTCATTTCTAGAAGGCAACGTGAGAAAAGAAAAAACAGAGGCTGATAAAAAACCACGCTATTTTTGGTTGTTAGATTCATAACTCGCTACAGAACTTTTTGTTTTTAGGGGTTACATATGGGCTAGCAAGAAGTATAATCGATGGAAAAAAAACCCCAGAGCACAAAATGATAAGAACACGAGAGAAGTCTAACAGCCGTTTATGTCAATGTCTAAAATTAAAGACAACAATTGCCAAGATCCACCGACGGAGGAGATAATGAAAGGGATATATTATTCATAAGGACTCTTCAAAACTCTTATTGCCACGACAGTGTGTGAGAGAATGAAGCTATGCATCCTCTTCATTTTGGAGGTGGGAAGAAAATTTCCTCATTCATTCTCTTGGAGCGGAAAAGCTGCTCATCATCAGGAGATACTTTGAGAGACGCCTCTAGCACTTGAGGAGATAGAGCCTTCCACACAGAAGTCCTTCCAGCCAAATGAGTGAATATAGGACTGCAATTATCATAGAAACACAATTATGCTCTCTCTTCTTCTTCTTTTTTAATCAATTATGTCAGTGTTAAAATACAGTATTCATCTATCAGGAGGCAAATATGCAATTAGCATTAGGTGACAGTGCATGGAATTGAAGAGTATTGAGTAAAACTTACTTGGGAGTGGTGATGATGGAGAACCATGACATCCCATCTGGATCACAAATCTTTGAAACAACAAAGAACCTAGGAACAATGAACAAATGACCTGCCTTGACGGTTGTTTCCAAGACCCTGCGGCCATCGACCCCAACAACTTGAACACGGCCACTACCACTGACAATGTATGTCACTTGTAAAGCAGAGTCACAAGAAAAACCAGGAGAGCACATGGCTTTTCCATCCAGTCTAACAAGATCAGCACCAAGCCCAACCTCGGCAACCAAAGGAAGGTTCTTGGTGTTCAAAAGGACAACCTTTCCACCATCCTTAATATCAACATCTAGTGGAGCTTCCTCACAGTTGTATACAAAGCCCTCACGGCTTTCCTTTTTGGGTTCAGGCATCTTAAAGGATCCATCAAGCTTGACAATGCCTTTGGCTGTCTGGTTTCCAACTAGGGTCTTCACAGCCTTATCATCCACATCCCATGCTCGGCTCACGAACTCAGAAGAGAAGCCAGTGAAAATGCCATTGGAGCCAGTCAAAAAGAAATCGGTGAATTCACCAGTTTTGTGGGCTGTAGAGGTGTCACCCAGGAAGAGAACTACAAGTTCAGTGTCCTCTTTGTTATACCACCATGTAACGACACCGAAAGGAAGAGCAATAGCATCACCCTTCTTAAGGGCAACAACATTCTCTTCTTTCTCAGGAAGAACAATACCAGCTACCCCATTCCCTACAAAATGCAAAACGAAAACAGGGTCATACCACGCAGTAAAATTCTTCTCTTTTATTCTTTTTATTGAATCATTACCCCAATATCCTTTAAACAAGAAAAAAGTTGTTTTCTTTTCAGCGTTTATAAAAATCAATTGATCTTCCAAAACTTTGCACAAATCTTGCACCAAAACCAGTACTAATATAAACCATATTCACTATAACTTCTTTTTTTTTAAATCCTCATCCATTATATGCTCACTGCGTATTGATTTGTGGATTAAATAGGCATCAGATCAGACAGAAACCCAAAGCCAATTTCAATCAATCTTTTAAAAAATGAAGAGAGTAATTAATTAATACCTTGAAGAACATAGGCAACCTTGGCAGAATCAGAGTAACGAGGAAGAGCAAAACCATTCTTTTCAAGGGCCAGCTTGGCTGCACCTATGTTCCCTTCTTTTAGCATGGCAAGCTCAGCTGGGCTCCACGCATAATAAGACCCACCATCTCCTCCATACACCTTCTTGCACAATTTTGGTGACAGATCAACCTCCATTCTTTCTAAGCAAGATCTAAACTCTCTCCCTTACGGTAATTGATATATTGTTGGATAAGAAGGTTAAAAGACTGAGCAGAGTGTATGGTATTTATAGAGATGATGTATTAAACAGATAGGTATAATCCTGGCGTGATAACGACGGATAGAATCACGCTTAGCAGTTTGTTTTAGGTGTTGTGAGATCATGAATATCAAACTATCCGGTTCCCCACCTGAAAGTTCGCACAAAAATCGTATCCTTTTATTCTTCAAATGCTTTCTCTTCCTGTAAAATACTTATTTTTCGCGTTACAGTTCAAAACCCATCGTTTTTTTAAAAAAAAAACTTGGTGGCCTTGAATTAAAACGTAAAGTGTTTTCAATATCCCTTTTCTCTTAATATTTCTTTCTTTTCATTTGCCATTGAAAATCTCAGATTCTTTTGTCCATGTTATTTTTATTTCATTTCAATAAAATAACCCCAACTACCCGTGCTCTTTTGTCATTTCATCTAGAAATTAGAATCATTGCGCAAGTAATTAATTAAAGTGGGCCTGAAGATTGAACATTGATACTGTATTTGGAAAGGGAGTGGCAACCAACTTTTCTTATATAGGTTGGCTTTAATGATGTTCAAGTGGATGTGGATACATGAGGGAGAAAATACCAGGTAAAAATATTTTTATTATTTTTAATGGATAATGAGTTTTATTTTCAATTTTTTTGTAATTAATAGAATATCACTTATTACTTTCTAATCACCATAATTTTTTTTATTTCATTAAATTTTATGGGACAAAAAAATAATTAATAAAATACCGCTAATTATATTACTTTCTAATCATAAGTTTCCTCGCAGTGTTGTAATCTACGAGTACTTACAAGGTAAACATCAAGGAGAGTGGAAGACAGTGTGGTGGAGGATCGATTATTGAATGCAGATAGTTCTAGTTCATCTGCTGTTGATGCTATAACTAGCTCTCAAGAAACTTCAAAACTTACTGGTGTCGAAGAAACTAACACAGTACGAGGATTCCGGTGCTTAGGCAAAATTAGAAAGTTTGTCCTTTCTTGCCGCAGTTGATGTCGCAGTCAACTTTGTTTACAGATTCGCTATCTTTTCCAGTTTGGCTTTTAATAAAAAAGGGTATCCATTTTTATTTGGTATACTCTACTGCTATTTTCAAACACAAATTGCTGAACATTTTTATTTACACCCTTCTTCCTTTTCCCTTTTATCATACTTCCATATATGTGCATGATGATCAAAGTCTTCCCCTACCAGTGAATAATACAAGGATGATGAACACTCTGGAATAATTGTTTATATTTAGCTAGAAGGATTAAGCTAATCATTAAAATTATGAAATGTTTTGGACAGGATATGGCAAACTGTGAGTATGCTTCAATACTCAAGTTTATGTGGGATCGATCACCACATAAATAATCTCTACACTAGTATATTTCAATATAATGAAATCTGTACTTCTGATTTGTTATCATTGGAGTTTTTTTAGTTTTCACCATGTTTTATTTAGAGAGAAAAAAATGTTTGTAGAGAGAAAAAACAATATATATATATATATATATATATATATTAAAATTAATGATTATATAATCTCTAATATGAGATTAGTAAAATTTGAATCAATAATCTTTAAAAAATAAATTTAAAATTTAACAAGTCTAGAGATCTTGATTCCTCGGATTTATATGAGAATAATAATGGGTGTTTTCCTTCCCATCGTGCTGAGCTGGCAGCATAGAAGTGATGGCTTCATGATTTTCATTCCACGTAGTAAAGGAGAGAATCTGATGAAAAGCCACCAACTAGCAGACAGATGTGCATCATCAAGTTTAATGACTCGTGTCATCATTCCCTGGGAAAGCTTTTGAATCTGTCAGTTTCTGCCATCGTAATCTTTGTCTTGTAGCGGTCATGATTAGCTTTATTTAATAAATTAATGAGTATTTGAGATGGGTTATTTTTTAAAATATTTTCTTGTTTATTTTTTAAATTTATTCTTAACATAAAATAATTTAAAGGAAAAAAACAAATACTCTTAATCACATAAAAATCAAAAGTAAACACCTTTTAAAGTTTTGTTAGTCTGCTGGGATTTAGAAATGATTTCGTGCATGTATTTTTATTGTTTGTTTTTGTGTTTTTAAAAAAATTAATTTAGTTATTATTTTTTTGGAAAATAAATTTTATAAAATAAAAAAAAAATTCAATGCATTTTCAAACAAAACACACTTTAAAAAACAATCGTTATTGCAATAACAAATGGGCTAAAAGAGGTATTATATGACTAGATTATTTATTATCTACTAATTAAAATTAAATTTCATTTTTATATATTCTTTATTTTCATATCAATTTTATATTTTCAAAAAAAAAAATGTTAGCAATAGCACAATGAAGCATACTTCTTTATTGTTATTATTATTATTAAAGTAAATATTTAATAAAAATTAAATTGAATTAACACTCAAGCATAAATCTTAAATCTTAAATATGCACAGTCTATGAGATAAAATGCGATCCAGCTAAACTAGGTATGTTTTAGCAATAATCTCGGTCTTAATGTGGTAAGAGATCTCGTGATAATTAGATTAAATAGTCAAGATAATCCTATCCATAAGGAAGGCGATGATGTACTTAAGGGTGATTTTATTAATTAAGTTATTCAACTGGCAGTAGTAGATAAGAAGAAGCTAAGTAATTAGAAAACGAAGAATCATCTTCCCTTTCTATTGTTATTGTTATTGTTATTGTTATTATCATCTCCTTTTTAATTAAAATTTAGACTCCCCTTCTTTTAGCACGGAAAAAACACCATCGCTATATAGAAAAGCTACACCTGATAATCAAGTCAAGTCAAATCAAATCATCAGTGAATTAATGGCGAAGCATGAGGAGACGCCAATCCCATGTTTCTCATCTCTAGAGGCTGTTTACGGAGACGGATCTCAGCTTGAAGAAGCTAAACTCCGTTTTGATCACTTGAACTCCAAGTTTCTTCAAGTTTTTGGTCACCCTCCTGATGTCTTTGCTCGTTCTCCAGGTTAAGAAAATAACTCCCTCTCTCCCTCCCTCTCTCTCTCCCATCAACCTTCTGTTTGGTTCCCGAGAAAATGAAGGAAAAGTCAAAACTTTGACGAAAACAAATAAAGACTTGGTGTTTGTAATACTCGATAAGATTAACAGATATATATACACGTATCTCATTTAATTGAACCGGTTTCTTCAGTTCAGAATATCACACGCTTCCACTCGATGTGTGTGTGTGTGTGTGTGTGTGTGTGTGTGTGTGTGTATTTATCTGTTTGGTTCGCTGGAAAACGAATGGACAAGAAAGAAAGTTAAATTTCTGAAAGTTATCCAGTTAGGTTTATTTGATCAATTTAAGAAGATTAGTTGGTTCTGTTAAAAATAATACGCAAATTATATTTTTTTTTAATTTCGTGTTTTTGCAGGGAGAGTGAATTTGATTGGAGAGCATATTGATTATGAAGGCTACTCGGTGTTGCCAATGGCAATAAGGCAAGATACTGTTATAGCAATCCGTAAAAATCATGTACAAAAAGTTCTTCGAATCGCAAATGTTAATGACAAATATACAGAGTGTACTTATCCTGTTGATCCTAATCAGGTCTGAACCAACCTCCAACTTCTTCAATAGTAATGTATTCATTGTTTTCCCGTTGGATTGATTGTTATATTCTGTAATAATTTGCAGGCAATTGACTTGAAGAATCATAAATGGGGTCATTATTTCATTTGTGGGTATGATATAGAACAGCTATTTTAATTGATTAGTTCTGAAGCTTCTTGTGGTTTTTTCCCCTTTTTTTTCAATCTTTTTGTGGATTTCCAGGTATAAGGGTTTTTATGAATTTGCGAAATCAAAAGGAGTGGATATGGGTGACGCGGTTGGACTTGATGTTATTGTTGATGGAACTGTTCCCACAGGTGAATGAATTAGAAGTTTATTTTAGTTAGCTGTTGCTAATGATGTGACATCGCGTGCTCATTATAAGAGAAGACTAAGCTGGAGTTTTTTAATACAGGTTCTGGTTTGTCCAGCTCTGCTGCGTTTGTTTGCTCTGCTACCATTGCTATTATGGCTGCTTTTGATGTGAACTTTCCAAAGGTAAAACAGTTCTTTCACCAAATTTATGATGAATATAATACCTCAACCACCTCTAAGTTGTTTTAAGGGCGTGATTTAATCTTACAACTAGAACTAGAAAGCACTTCTCCAGTATTAGGCATCCAGTAAGCCTTGCTATACTGTCAAAGTTTTGAATTTGTTAATTTTTTAGATTTCGCTGGTGTTATCTACACTTTTTTCTTGGAAGAGATTGATACGTTTCTATCCTACTACATCAGTAAAATAATATTATTGAGAGAAAATAACATGCTTGTATTTCTGATCTGTACATTAGAACGAACATGCACTGGTTGCTATCTGCCAACAAGCTCATAGCACTCTGGATACAATGTGCTTCTTTTCATTCACTGTTTATATGTTTCCTTGACTCTTTGGGTTTTCTTTTTTCTTTTTTGTAATGGGATATCAGTATCTTTTTCAGCTGTGCATGCGTGTCTATTATGAATTTACATGTATTATTTTTTTCTTGCCAACCAGTTCATGCCTGGTAAATCAAATAAGACCAACAATTCTGGCCTTAATGTGCATATGGACTATATATTTTGTTGTTCTTTGTGGTGACGATGACTAGGCCTTTGGTTCATGAGAACACAAATTGCTTATCATACAAGTTTCGTAAGAAATTTCCGTGTTATTTTTCTTGTCAACTAGTTCGTACCAGGTAAAATCAAATTATTCCAACAATTCTGACCTTAATGTGTGTATGGATTGTAAATGCTGTTTTATCTTGAGGATTGGTGTGCCTCTGGTTCACGAGAGCACGAATTTCACTCGCTACGCTACTCTATATCTGCTTGTTAACCATATGATCTACTTGATGGAAAACTAACAAAATGGATTTGTCCATGTTTATATATCGTTATATCCTGTTTCTTTCTTTTTTCTATCTGAATTCTATCGATGTTACCCTCTTTAACAGAAAGAAATTGCCCAGCTAACATGTGAGTGTGAAAGGCACATTGGAACACAATCTGGAGGAATGGACCAGGTTATACTTCATACTCATGAGCTTGTTTAAATTGTTGAAAAAATTTACTTGAAAGAATGTTCGAAATGCATCCTCCCGATTCTGAGACAACTGTTGCTTTTACTCATGGACAAATCCAGTGTACAAGGTCTTCCAATGTTTTATTTGCTATTCTGCTTCTCTGTTTGGGATAGAAACACATTATGTTGTCAGAAAATTGAATCTGTTATTGCTTTAGAACAGAACATAAAAATCAATTGAGAGTGAGGAGGATCCAAACAGAGCTGAGAAACTGAATTTCAGGGACACCGAACATAATAAATCATGTTTTACTTGGCAGGCAATCTCTGTCATGGCCAAAACTGGATTTGCAGAGCTTATTGATTTCAACCCCATTCGTGCAACTGACGTGCAACTTCCTGCTGGTGGAACTTTTGTGATTGCACATTCTTTGGCTGAATCTCAGAAGGCAGTCACTGCTGCTACAAATTACAACAACAGAGTAGTTGAATGTCGACTCGCTTCTGTAAGCGCTATTTTCACAGACTGGATCTGCTTTCATATTCCTAAATATGTTCCAACTCTTGTATTCTTGTACTGCATTTTGAGTTTTGCACATTGTCGTAGGAAATCAATTAAAATGCAGTCAAGTGTTCTAGAGTGTCAAATTTGCCCCCGACTTTAATAGATGCACACCCTTTGATGCATTGTAATATTTGACATGTTAAGGGATACGATGTACCTTTAAGATGCAATTATTCATCGACTTTTTGGCAGGGACCAACTTTTTGGGACAAGAAAAACTAAAAAAGTGGACCATTTTTACGGCCCAGTGGGAGTATCCATTTTGAATTGCGCCATTCATCGGTATTTGCATCTGATCTTAAAAGACGTAACATACCTTCAAGCTAACTTGGAAGTGTGAACTTGCAGTTTTAGTATCAGAATCTATGCTGAAGTGTCATTACTGTTTTAGAAAATGAATAGAGCTGTGGAGAAGGGAAACAATCTTCTGCTCTCCACCTGCTGCTTGGTGCCTTAATTAAAAAAGGGACTGCGTTACAAGTTACAAATGCGTATCTTCTCAATTTCCCATCTATTGGAGGCATTTCTCATGCTCATATTGCTGATTTTGGAATACCTTTTTCAGATCGTACTTGGCATAAAGTTGGGAATGAAACAACAAGATGCAATATCAAACGTCAAAACTCTTTCCGATGTTGAGGGATTGTGTGTATCATTCGCTAATAGTCGTGGCTCTTCTGATCCTGTCATTGCTGTTAAGGTATCTATTGCTAATTGATCTACTGTCACGGCACCAATTTATTTTACTTAAACGAATTATATGATTTGTTATGATCATGATTCTGTTTTGGCGCACATTTATTTTAGCTTTGCATTGGAAGTTCCTTATAATTGTTTTGCCACTAGTGTACCAATTATCAATATTATCTTTGCTACAGGAACTTTTGAAAGATAAACCATATACTACTGAAGAAATTGAGGCAATTACCGGGGAAAGTCTTCAATCAATCTTCAAAAATTCCCCATCTTCTTTGGATGTTCTAAAAGCAGCCAAGCACTTCAAGTTACATCATGTACTATTCTCTACTCGCTGCCATGGTTTCTGCACTCATTTATTGCTCACAGTCCGTAGGTGTATCTGAGTTTATGATGCAATATTAATGGATACTTCTTGTTCATGTCTTTTATTGTTGAAATTTCTGATTTTTTTTCTAGAAAATGGGCTATAATTTTCTGCATAGCGTCTTGATGTACAGTTCCATGTTGCAATGTATTATCTTTATATCATCTTTTGATAGCTAATATTTAGACTTCATCCGTTAGGTCTGATAATGTTCAAACAACTACTTTTTTGTACCCTTCATTGCAACAACCCTCCATCACCGGCTGTTATTTTTTTGAAGCCCACTGCTTAGTGTCTTTTTTTTATTCCAATTGTTTAGCAAGTCATAATTTGCATTGTTTTTCCAGAGGGCTGCTCATGTTTATTCTGAAGCCAAGCGAGTCCATGCTTTCAAGGATGCTGTGTCATCAGATTTAAGGTGCTCACTGAGTTTATTGCATTTGCTTGGAAGAGAATGCTTATGTATTCCTCCAAGAAATTTTATGTGAAATCATATCTGATGTTTTATTAAATGAACATATGTTCTCACATAATTGAGGCATGTTATTTTTTGAATATGTGAAGAAAATTAAATTCTATACTTTTTCAGACAATAATTCAGTTTTTCTGGGAGTTTTTATTACACTCTTAAATATCCTGAGATGTCTGAGGGCTAATCAGTCAAGTTAAACGTTGGGAGTGAATATATTGAACTTACCTTTATTTGTTTATTTTCTCCCTCTCGCTGCCTCTTTGAAAGATTTTTTACAGCACATCTCTTCACCCGTTGGGTCTGTCCACTACAACTTATGTTTTTTACTTTATGCATTCACGTGCTCAGATCATCTTCATTTTCATTAAACATGCTTTTGAACCTTTCCCGCGTTGGGGTTTGGGGAAAGCAGTTAATTTTGCAATTGTATTATAGTCTCTTCTGCGGAAAAATACAGTCAGAGAAGCTGTTTGGGAAGCAACTACATCCAACCTTCGAATTATTAATTCCCAAATGCCTTGTTTTGCAGTGACGAGGACAAGCTAAAGAAGCTCGGTGAGCTTATGAACGAGAGTCACTACAGCTGCAGCGTTCTATATGAATGCAGGTACAAATGCTTGAAGTATATTTTCAAGAACCTGTCTGTACAATGACTCTGATGGACTGAGCTATCATAAACCTCGCACGGCGCATTGCCTTGTTTGTTATGCTTATTGTACGCTTCTTTTGTTTCATGTATCTAGCTGCCCCGAGTTGGAAGAACTTGTAAAGATTTGCCGGGATAATGATGCTTTGGGGGCTAGACTTACAGGAGCTGGATGGGGTGGCTGTGCGGTTGCTTTGGTGAAAGAGGCTACTGTCCCTCAGTTCATCCTCAATTTGAAGGTATTTTGACATTCTTTTAAGCGGAAAATTCCATTTCTTTAATTGTAGGACTACAGCAAGTTCCCTGTATTGTCATCAGGAAAAGTTCTATCAATCAAGAATTGACAAGGGAGTAATCAGCAAGAATGATCTTGGCCTCTATGTTTTTGCTTCAAAGCCTTCAAGTGGTGCTGCTATTTTCAAGTTCTAACAAGGTTTTCTCCTCATTGAAAGATAGATCTTCCAGAACCGGTCATATGCCTGTCTGCTTGTTTTCTTTGCAGAAATAAAAGCGAGGAGTCCATTTTTTCTAGCTTTATTTATGTCAAAACAAATGGATTATCTAACGAACGAACAAAAAATGAAGCTTTCTTATGATAATCATGTTCCTAATACAATATTTTATAGGTCCTGCTGCCCGCAGACATAAAACCTCGTATATAAAGTGTCAATAAGGTTCTGAACTGGTAAAACAAAGCGGTATATCCATGCGGTCCGTACCATTTGAAATCTTATTTGATATGGTCGGATCATTGCACCGAATCCATTCGTTGCGTTAATTCAAATTTATTATTTATAAATTTTATTAAATCTCGTTGCTTATTTTTAAAAATTCATTTTATTTATTTATAACCAATAATCCTTTTTTAAGAAATATCTTGATGTGTATCAAAATTAAGTTTTACATTATGATACTCCAAGATGGAATGCACAAACAGTTACAAATCATGGACGATTAGTTATGCCAATACTTTTAATCATACAAAGCTGATTAACAACTGCGAGAAAGTAAAATTTGAATTTATGAATCATACATGCTCCAAAAATCAGTTCGGGAGTTTATTTTTTTGTTTCACGGGATTGTGGGGGAGGGGCTGGTGGGATTTTCCTGATCTATGTGGTGGCCGCTGATCGAATGGTATCGAATCGAAGTAAATCGTGCTGTGCCCTAATGGGCTGTAGGACCAGTAGAATTGGTCCACCTTACACACTCTATCTTGTAATGGGCCAAGGAGGATCTGGACGAGTTCATGCCTCGAACCATTGTCGGGGGTGGGCCATGTTTTTGTATTAGGTTTGGATTTAAGGAGGTAATGAAAAACAAGTTTCTCGTCTAGTTTTTCCTGATCTGAACATCTCAGTTCGGATGTGAGTGACTTCTTAAGATTTAATTACTGGAAGAGATGTATTCAACATGAGCCATGAAATGTGGTGGCATTTCCAATCTTCAATTCTATATCATATACGTAAATGGAGGATTAAATTTGAAACTACGTGATACAGTGCTAATTACTCACTAACTTCATCAGCTAACTTCAGCATCATCATCATCATCATCGCATCCTCCAGCCTCGGAAAGAACAATCGAAAGTGGTAAACCTGGCAGCATCTTGGGCGTCCCTCCAGGCACTCTTCTAAGCCAATCCTTTTTAGTTGTCCCAAGAGATGGATGCATGAATAACCCCGAGTGGTAGGACCTGGGAATCATGTTCCTCTTACAGGTAAAAAGAGCCGAACATAGTGCAGTCTACTCCTATATAGCAACCCTCCTCAAAATAACATGTAGTTTGATGTTTATTTCAAGTAGTTTGATGTTTATTTTTTTAAAACAAAAATTTAAGTTCGAGCATTGTAAATAAAATAAATTATTATTAAAAAAAATTTATCTCTTAAGAGATTAACCTAGCTCAATCGGATTAGTTGAGATTTAGTAGGTTTCTAGATACTAGAATTTAAAAAAAAAAAAAATACAAATCTCCTCGAAACATTGATATCGAGATGGGAGTGTCCATGAAAGCTCCCCACCTACAAAACAACCACACGTTTTCAATTTTTAAATACAAATTATGAATGATGTGTATAGATTGCATTATTTTATCTCACCGGGGCGGGGGTTGTTGATTTGGTCCCACCACACATATATCCTTTTAAGCGAATGAATCTGGACTTAATCTCCATGATTAAAAACCCCTTTTATTAGGAGAATTGGACACCTTTCGTTCTTGCTACATCGACCTCTCCCATTCTGATCCAGCGACGGTGGAACTACGCTAGCTGTCTTTTACCGATTCGCTATTCTTCACGTAATTAACAAAATATTATTATTGAATGAATGACTTGACTTTAATTGCCTAACGAAAAAAAAATATATCAACCAGTTCTATGACACTTGCATCCACGGAAACAGAATCTTGACACTGTTGTTTAAAAGGTATAAATGGTTATTTTAAAAAAATATTTTGTTTAGAAATATATTAAAAAAATATTTTTAATATTAACATATTAAAACAATTAAAATATATATATAAAAAAATTATACACAATTTCAATATACTCAGGGAATCCAAGAGTCATTCTGTTGAACATCTATTTTGGTGTACTTTTCATTTCCTTTTAAAATGACTACCATTTACCGACATCAGGATTCCTACATGACAAAGAGAAGTTGAAATCCGGATGGCTTTCACGCAGGAATTGGTGAGGCCACGAGGATCGCAGTTTAATTATTTTTTTATTTTTTAAAAATTATTTTTGATATTAATATATTAAAATAATTTAAAAATACAAGAATTTAACATCTTTGCAGCAATAAAAACAGCACCCAGCTTCACTAGCACTTGAGTACCTATCATAAGTAATATATATATATATATATATATATATATATATATATATATATATATATATATAATTTCTATTACATGAGCGTAGTATATATATAAAAAATATAATCACTACGAGGTAACTTTTAGATGTAACTAAAAAAATTTACCATCCTCTTCTCACTAGAGGAGTAATCTTAAACACGTATTTTTATGCCAGCTTACATCAGGAGAAATCTTGACATTTTAAAGGATTTAATAAATTTTTCTTGATGTGATGGTCCAAGATTTGAACTCGTCGGAATGTTTTAAAAAACAATCCAATTGACATTATAAAATGTTAATTTGGTACGCAGTCATTTTGTCATTTAATTGAAATTATCCAAAACAGTAAAAAGCATATCGTTATTTAAAAAATAGTTCTTAAAATCTTTATGCTGACTTTTAATCTTTGACTCGGGACCGAGATAATGGCTTTAAAAATATTTCATTTAAAAAAAAATCGATGGTTAATGATATGTATATCTTAGAAACATTCTTGTAAATGTGATGACTAATTATTGTGTCAAGTTTCTAAATACATGAATTTACTAAAATTCTGAAAAAAACTTTATCCTATCTTTTTATAAATATTAATTAAATATCTTGACAAACGATGTCAATTCAAATAAAAAGCATATCGTTATTTAAAATTATTTTGTGAATTTTATTTTTTGAAATGATTAAGAACTAATGAAAATAATATTAAGAACTAATATAAGTAATGTACTATAAACTTTATCTTATTATTTCCTAAACCTGAACATATCATAACTATAATGTGTTAACATACCATATATATATATATATATATATATATGCATGCAAATTTTATTGCCAATAAAAACACACAAAATTTATAAGTTGTGGAGCATAAAACTGAAATTGTAAATAAAAGGGAAAAACACAGCCAAGTGTCGGTGAAATTTCCAAGACAATCACATCACCTGGTTTTCATAAGAAACAAGGAAATAATTAATTGTTTTCTTTTTTTTTCTTTAATTAATATTTAGGATTCAACAATTTAAGTTTAGTAACGGCCAGAATCTTCTTTTTTTTCTCGCTGAAACCCCCCGTGTCCTTCCCTTGTGTCTCGCTTCTTTCTCATCCTTTCTGTCTATTTTCTTTATATTTATTATATTACTATCAGTTGCTTTTATTTTTATTTTCTAACATTGAGAGAGAGAGAGAGAGAGAGAGATAGCCTATTTTGACCGCCTTTGTCTGCTTCGGATCTGGGGTTTTCTCTCTTTCTCTACAAGGTACTTATCCACTCCTTTTCTTTTTCGTTTTTCTTCCCCTGCTCTTTCTAGGGTTTAATTAAAAAAAATAGTGGGGTATTTTGGATTTGTGTATTTGATCCTGTAATTTGCAATGCATTGTTTTCTTGTGGTTTTGCTTTGTGGGTTTGATTTGCGCCTGCCTTGCTTTATTTTCAAGGCTTAATTGGTTCTTTGATTATTATCAAGTTTTAAGCTTTTCTTATGGGTGTTTTTGTATTTGCCTGTTTTGTGAAGGAATGTTAAAGTCATGTTATTTGTTTTGCCTTTTGTTTTTCCAATTATGTACACTCTGCAGATTGAAGCACAAACTCTAACTTTGGGCCCATTACAGCATATGGAGTGTGGCTAACTTTTTATTCCATTATTCAAAATGCAGGGTTTTGTTAGTTTTTGTGATTAATTTTGAGATTGACAGCCTGGGTTTCGGAAGGAGTCAAAGGTTGAGGCTTTTTTAGTGAAAAGGGCAAGTTAGTTTGCTATTACTGTGGACTCTGTATGTCTTCATTTGCGAGTTATAACTGGAAAGTGTTGTTTACTTGCTGAAGTTGGATATCTTTATCGTCGATGCTCGCAGTGCTCTGTACTTTATCATGTAAAAAAAGGTTAATTTTGTATGATGGGTTGGATTTGAGGTTTAATTTCTTTTAGCGGTCTTGTTCTTGTGAATCTATTTTGGGCTTTAATTGTTTAGAGTGAGAAATTGAAGACATCAGACTGGCTTTGGTTGCTGGAAATAGATCAAATGGCTCCAAGAGATAGAGATTTTGAGGTTGATCTTGAAAGTGGGGTGAGAAATAGTGTTGAAGATTCATGTAAAGATGCAGGTTCAGGAGTAAAAACACCAACAAAGCCGTTGCTTGCTAATGTATGTGGGGCATTCGCCGATGGGACAGCCAATGGTGAAGAGAGGGTAAATTTGTGTGGCTACGTGTCAGACTCTGGTGGTGGTTCTGCAGACCATGCGAAGTTGGAGGGTGAAATATCTGTTGATCAAGTAGAGAAGAAAATGGTAAAGGAGAAGCATAAAAAAACGAGCAATAAAAAGCCTCCTAGGCCTCCACGAGGTCCATCATTGGATGCTGCTGACCAGAAGCTGATCAAGGAGATTTCTGAACTAGCCATGTTGAAACGTGCAAGGATTGAGCGGATGAAAGCCTTGAAGAAATTAAAAGCTACGAAGCCGTCATCCAATAACAATATATTTGCCATAGTGCTCACCATTCTATTCTGCCTTGTGATTCTCTTTCAAGGTAATGCTTGTGCAAGATCTTCTCACAGTATTACTGCCTTAGTCTTTAACCCATACTTGGTTCAAGCCAATGGTTTGGATACAAATGTTATGTGGATAACTTATGCTTTAATACA
The DNA here is from genome assembly GCF_000002775.5 of Populus trichocarpa. Classification (NCBI taxonomy): domain Eukaryota; kingdom Viridiplantae; phylum Streptophyta; class Magnoliopsida; order Malpighiales; family Salicaceae; genus Populus; species Populus trichocarpa. The sequence goes on along the minus strand of NC_037292.2, from coordinate 6,489,012 downwards.
TGCCTTTGATTTGGACTGTAGAGTTTTTCTTTATGTTTGAATTTCCCAATCATTCAAAAGTTACATTTGACGTCTTTGAGCTGGAATGTGTGAATTTTTCCCCTATTGTCCATTTTCAGATCTGCTATTTGTGTTACAGCTCCCATCCAAGTGGTTTTCTTGTATATAGATGTTTATTTGCGAAAGGTGGGTGGGCTTCTGAATTTTGATTCTAATATACTGTATCTTATGCTGAAATGGTTTTCTGAATCTTGCCCAGTGTGTATAATGTTGGCTACATGTAACAGGGTTAGAGTTTTCAAAACGACATTGAATCATGTTCTAGTGTTGTCCATCTATTTTCTTTTTCCTGCTTTCTCTAATTTTTTAGACATCCTTAATTGTTTGGGGGCATCTGGGAAAAGATGATTTAGTTTCAGGCTTTCTATCACTCTCTCTCTACCCTTTTTCTCCTGTTTCATTATTTGTTTTATGATCTTTTTATTTGTGCTTCCCGTGCTTGTAAAATGATAATTTTGCCTGGGTGCCATTGCAAATTGCAATTCATTTTTGGAAACTCATTGATCATATTACTTAATAATTTTTTACAAGAGGTCATTCCATTACAGAAATCACTGCTGGCATTTTTCTATAAGCATTTTCTTTCTTTTTGCTAACTTATGTTCATAGTTTCATGCAATTCATTTTGCAGGAATGTCATCCAGAGCTACATCTGCAAGCTCAATGGGATCTCCTGTTTCATCAGAGACAGCTGGTGATGGTTTAATTTCAGTTCAATACTTTGGGAATCCATCTGCAAGCGAGTCTAATGGACCTGGGTCTGGATATCCGAAGTATGTCATGGATCACATTTCTCCTGTTATATCTTGCACTTTAAGTACATGTACTTTCTGCTTTGGTCATATCAGGTGTTAATATTATGTTATGGTCTACTACAACTAATCTGTTTATTTGTTGATGCATTGCAGCTTCATAGAAACAATTGCTGGTTCAGATCCTCCCAAAAATCCAAGAACTGTGCGATGAGTGGGGAAAAGAAGACAGTTACTGTAATCAAGCTTGTATTGTTGAAAGAAATTTAACTGCTTTCTTGCACTTCTCATGCAAGCCATATGCTTGCACTTTTTGTACCAGTATCCCTCCAAGATCGAAGTTTGTCGGGTAATTTATCCCTTACATGCATAGTGTTTGGAATGAGTTAGATTACCGAAAAAGTTTACTGGTGGATTTTTGGGGAAAAACAGTTTAGTGCTGTGGCCTTTTAGGTTGAGCCAGTTATGATAATTTCCCTCCTTACAGCAGACTTACTGTATAATTCTCCATAATGAAACAAAGGCAGGTTTGTTTGTGAATTGATTTGCTAGATTTAAATGAATCTCGTATCTTGTTCTACAAACCATTTTTTTTATTTGATGAACAAAATGGGATGGAATGGGTAAGGAGTGCCTAAATATGAAGCAGCATTATATATGGATCCCTATGTTTTAGGTATTAGAGAGGCGAAATGACTGTTGATGGTAGCCTGTTATCTGTAAAGTATAACATGGAATATGTTTATGTTTAAATAAATTGCAATGGAAAGACCTGGTATTCTAGAACTTAGCCTTGCTAGTTTTTTTTGCTTTGTTTTGTTTTGTTTTTGTTTTTCTGTTGGTGTTGTCGGTATCTCCTAGCACCAGGTAGTGTTTGAAGATTTCATTTTAGGAATTTATTACGCTCCATACCTAGTTCATGCAAAAGACAACATGGATATGATGTTGTATGATTTATGGAAGAAGAAATTTGGTTAATCAAAAGCAGCAGCAGCTCTAAGGGATATAGATGAAAAGGAGATTTTAGATCAGATATTCATTTCTTCAGCAATATGTTGATGATGGCCACAGTTACACCACATAGGTTCAGCACGAGTTGTTTCCTACCAGCTAGTGGTGATTTCTTCGACCCTGTGCACGAATCAACTTCATCGGCAGCATCCAACATCCCATACTTGGCAAATCCATAGCCAACCCTTATTCAAGGCATTGATAGCCTGGGGAAGAATGTACTGCACAACTGGTATGTACACTTCAGCACAGTAAGCTAAGGATTGTTCCAGCTTGGGATCTTCGGTTTGGTTGACTAGTTTACGAATGTAACTTAGCGTGTCAGTTGCATTTTACTAAGTGATTTTTGCCATTATGTCGGCTAGACCTTGAACATCTGCATCCAAATTTTAGGATTTGATTGTAGAGATGAGACACACAGATTGTAATCAGGTGTCTTCGCAAGTTTTGTTTATCAAATCACCACATTGGATTAGTGGTGCAAGAAACAAAAGGAGGAGGCAACGGAGAAGTAAAACGGACGATAAAGAGATTGGATGTTTCATCTCTGCCGGAATGCAAATAACTAGACTCGGTGCCGTGGTGTGGTGATTAGGTGATTTTTAATAGGGAGTTAGGCTTCTCTTTCTGTTACGAAATCGAGTTTCATGACATGTGCTTGTTACTGTGAATATAATTGCACAAGTGTTTCTCAATGAAGCAAGGGCAGAAAATGTCTGTACTAGTTCAGGTTGAGGTTGAGTTTACACTTCACTTTATATAATTGGCGAAGGAGAAAACGCTGGCATCACATGCCCTAGCCTAATTTTATCATGAAAGAAGTTGCCTTTAGAGTCTGAGAAGTAACGCACTGAAAGAAAAGAAACAAAGAGTAAAACATTTTACAAAGGAAGCCAAATTTGTGAAACCACAGTTGGTTTCTGACTACGGTCCTCTTCCTTCAAAATCATTTGGAGATGTGAAGATTTCTGAGGTTTTTGACTTAGTCTTCGATTAAAAACAAAACTAAAGTTTTTTTGACTTGGTCTTCTATAAGCAGACTCGTGTGCTAGCTTGCTTTCGATCTGCAGTCAATATCTGCAAAGCGTATGGGTTTAAAACGACCACCATCACGTTTTGTCTTAACTTGTGGATTGCTACAAATCACACCATGCATCTTCAGTGATGCCTTTTGAGTTCTTTTTATTCTTGTTGCGAGGTAATGTAGAAGAAGTTGCTGGGAAAACAGCAAAAGGAACAAGAACACAGGAAGATAGACAGCCACATGAGCACATTTTGGTATTTAAAACCCCAAAAGCCGTTTGGTTCTTCTTCTTCTTTTTCTTTCATAATAATTTCATTACATCATGGGTGTGAATAGAGTGCGCATCTTCATGTAAAACAGAAAATCAAGTACTGGGCGAAGAGAATAAACATCATGGGCGCGCGCGCGTGTGCAAAAAGAATACATCCTTCATGATGGTGTATGAATTTGTCCTTATATTATGTATTTATTAGACCAGTTTATAAATAAATTGAAAGATTAAACCTTGCTAGCAATTTCTCATATTAACCATGGCGAGAAGTAGTTGTTGGCTCCTTATTTTTATTTAGTTTTGAATGTATACGTTCCTTCTAAAAGGGTATCTGTTTATCCGGTAGCTTTAGCTTTTAAAACAAATCGCGTAAACTAAGCGTTTAGTAACATAAAAAAAGCGGTTTTTTATTTGGTGGGCCCCATAATTTTTCCATCAAACCGGGGTTTTGCACAAGCAGCTGGGAGCTGGGCAGTGTTCATAACAGTGCCATGCCAGGTGAATTATAATTCACCTGCAATGCGAGAAGCATTCACCTGGCACTCTTCACGTGAACAGTGCCAGGTGAATTTTTTTTGCACTTCACGTGAGCAGAATTTATTGAACCGCGTCCCACTCGGTAAAAAAAATTTAATTTTTTTAAAATTATGTTTTACTCAAAAAACTAATGTTTAATATTATTTAATAACACTACATAAATTAAAAGAACATCGCATGATGACGTAGCATTTGTGGAATTTGATCGCAATTCTAATTTTGTTTCTGATGATATTTTACCTGATTTTATTGCACGTTTAAAAAACCATAGAACCTATAGTCCTTATCAAATGAATTTCATATATGATAAAATTGTAGATAAGTTAATGGAATAATAAAAATTATTTGATATAAAACATTATTTATTTAATGATGTAATAATGGTAATTAAATCTACAATATTTAAATTAAAAACCATCAATATTAATATATATTTTTCTTAGTTATTTTGTAATCTTAATTTAAAAAGCATATTTAACCAAACACATTAAATTATTTTTTATTTAACCTCAATTTCAATCATAGTTTTAACCAAACATATATAAATACCAAATCAATCTTTATCAAAAATATTTTTTATAAAATAATTTTTTTCAAACCACAACCACGACAGCTAAGATGATACTAAAAACACTCTAAGATGAGGTCCTCATCAGCCTGCCACCGAGGTGAGGACTTCCTCTCTCTCTTCTTCCTCGCTCTCTTTTCGATGCTCTCCTCGCACCCTCGCTGTTTAGTGTTTACTTTTGGACAATGTTACAAGCCTCAACATTTATTCAAATGAATCCTTCTAATTCTATTCTGTCCAATCCATTTATTAGATAGCTGCCACGTGCATGCAGTTAAGAGGACGGAGGCTCTTGTCTTCTGCAAATCGAAGACAGAGGATTTAATTTGATAAAGAAAAAAAATAAATTGAGAGACCGTGAATGAACTTTTTCATTTCTTGAAATTTGCTTAGGGATGGAAATTTAATCCAATGAATATTGATTGAATAGGTGGTTTTTTTAATTACAGCTAACTTATCTGAGAGGTAATAAGTAATAAATAATATATAAATATATAAATTTACTATTCAATGAATAATAATAATTAGAAGATGAATATAAAAAATTTCAATCCGTGGATTTTCTTTTGTTCTTTCCCCTTCTCTGGTTTGGGCCTGTAGATTCGTTTTATTATGCCCATAATTGTCTCATTTATTGTCATATTGAATTTGTGGCCTGTACAATTCCTTTTGGGCCAAACTAATTATCCCGCCCATAAGAGTGGCAGGAAACATCAATCACAAACTGCTATAGTTTTTTCAATTGTATAGCAGCAAGTTCAGCTCTTAAGTTGGCTGTGGCTTTAACAGAAACCTGGGCTTATGTTATGCCTCCACAGACAAACAAAATTATCACTTGAACTCGGTCCATCAGAATCACAATGAGCTCCCCTGCAACTCGATGCTGCTCTTCGAGATCCTATAACATCACCGCTGATAGTCTCTGAATCTGTCCTGTGAACTAACTTTTGTAGCTAACTTGCTTAACTACTTGGAAGTTCAAATATTCGTAACCTTTCCAGAAGCTTTGGTCAATTGGGGTTGGGTTTATTTCTTGGAGCGGTGAAAAAAAACAACCCGGAGTTAACTCGGCAAAACCCTCTTTAACACGGGGCATCCAAGTCCAAAATAGAACAGACAAAAAAAAAAAGCTTATATGGCAGAAGAAAATAATAATAAAAGATTAAAGATGCCAATAATTCACTGGTTCAAACTGAACTGCTGCTTCAAGTACAAAAACTTAGATACAGACCTGAAGGACTCTCACTAATTTAGTCCAGCAATGAAGTGAACTGCTACATACGAAAACAGACACTAACTAGTAACCAAAATAAGAAGACAGAGAACATAATCAGAAACCCTTCTGCAATATATTGATAATGGCTACCGCGACATCACAAAGATTGCTGATAAGTTTATTCCTATCAGTCAATGGTGATTCATCCTCGCCCGAGAAGTTTTTTTCACAAGCATCAGCTTGTTTGGAAACATCAGAAAAAACATAATCGGCAAATCCATACCTTCCTCTAATCAAAGCATCAATGGCTTGAGGAAGATTGTACTTGACAACTGGTATGTACAACTCTGCACAATCAGCCAGTGGCCTCTCTAATGATGTCCCAGTTTCCTGTTTAACTAAGCCTTGGATGAAATTCAGGGTATCGGTCACATTGGACAGGACGAGATTAGCCATTTTAGAGGCTAGAGTTTTAACATCAGTCCCTGAGTTTGGTTGTAAGGACAAGACACAAAGGTCGTAGAAGGGTGTCTTCTTGCATATCTGGCCTACTAGATCACCACATTGGGTTAGTGGTAAAGGAGCTGAGAGGAGGAGGATGTAAAGGAGAATGGACAGTGAAGAGACTGAAGTTCTCATTTTTTGCAGAACTAAAAAGGAAGAGGGGCAGCGAAGGGTAGGGAATTAGATTGGTTTGGTGATGCTGTTATATGATAGATTCTGTTTGCTTGCTTATTGTGTTCTGAAATGAACTCAAGTGTGGGTCTCCTTGATCTTGAACCATTGCCTGCCAAATATTTAATAATGTCTCAATCTGTGGATTGTCTCTGTCGTCACTCTTTACCAGTGTCAGATGGAGTTGCGTTCACATTATTCTCTGATGTTAGTTGTTAACTGAACTCGTGATCTCGTTAATCATTACATAAAATACTCATATTTAATTCGGAACCTCAAGTCATGGATTCTGAAATGATTATTTATATTTAAAATCGTTAAGAATTGGTTATGAGTTTCTGCTCAAACTTTTCAGATGTAAATTCGTCACAGTGATTTTATTTTTCTCCATTATCATCGCATGTTTAAAGTCGGTAAAGATTGGTTATGATTATAGTCGGTAAAGCACTTTAAAGTCGGTAAAGATTGGTTATGATTAAAGTCGGTAAAGATGGGTTACGAGTATCTTTAAATTCGGTAAATATTATTTTTTAAAGTATTTTTTATTTAAAAATATATTAAATTTTTATTTTTAAAAAATTATTTTTAATATCATAACAACAAATCAATACAAAAATTATAAAAAATAATATTAAACAAAAATAAATATTTTAAAAAAAAATACAATTTCAACGTAAGCATAAAAGAAATAAAAAAAAAATCAACTAAGATGTGATTGGTAATTGAAACCTTATCGTAAAAGAATCTGTCCTCCAGTTGAAACAAAAAAACCAAGAAAATGATGATAAAAAAGTAAAGGAAGTACTCTCGAAATGGTTGGAGATTAAAAAAATGGGTATTATTCAAACGTCAGTCTGGTTGACATTATGAGGCATGACCATGTTTTGAGTGACACGTGGTGTGCAGTTTGTGGCCTCCAGTGCTTTCTATTTCTTTTATCGGACATTAATTGTCTCTTTTCTTGCTAGGAAAAGCATCTCACAGACTGGCTCGTGAACTTCTGGAATGATCTAAAGCCTGGCGTTGATAGCACTGGTTTGAAATGAAGCTCTCGAGATATACATTAAAAACGGCAAACCCTTTCATGATGCTGACAAGTTTGGACCCATGTCAAAAGCGAAGACTACTGTCTTGGGTTTGATCTCAACTCAAGCTCCAATGTCGACAAAATCACCTCAGCTCGTGATTTACTCTCCATGGATCCGGTTACTGTGGATCAAGCCCATCTTATTATCTGTCGGTCTGTCCCCTAACGAGCACTGCTGCTGCTGCTGTTCGTGGTCTATCTTTTCTGAGTCTCAGCAACATCTACGTTTACATTTACATCTATATCCACATAAAAAAGAATAAAGTGAAAAGTGATCCCTCAATCTTAATTCTATGATACCGATATGAGCTGTGAAGATGGATTTACTATTAAATCTTAATGTTAACTTCTTGATTATCAAACCCCAACTGCTTTAAAGGGACCTGCCGAATCGTGCTTAGCAAATCTTTTTAAGAAGATATGAGATGAGAATGTAAAACTCTTTTTTGGTGGGGATCAAATTAAGATTTTGCTTACAGTTGATGATAATTTTGATCCCTTGGGCCTGGACCTCCACGGCCCCACCTGTTTTCCTCCTCCTCTTCGGCCACAAGGGATTTTCCACGGTGGGGGGCTGACAAGAAAGCAGCCCGCAGCCCACAGCAGACCACATTGATTTTACCAAGTGCCCTCCTTTTCGATGCCATTTTTCTGCCTTGTTCGTGGCTCAGTTTACCTTGTAAATATGTGTCCGAGGTTGGCAGAGATAAAAACCATATTTTCTTTGCTTTCAGGTTCAAGATTTTAAGCGTAACTTTCCATGGACTTCTTAATTCCGCTAAAAACTTCAACTTAAGCTTAGCGACATGGAAAACAAGATAGACATTTCAGGTGTCTATCGTCTTCATGCTCAAGTTAAATCTCTTTAAGCGTCATATAAAGAGATTGTATATTGGTTTCCTATTCATATCGGTCTCCTCGTCTTCTTCATTTAACTTAAGCGTAGAAGGATCGTTAATTTTTTAAAAGAACTTATTTTGCGGGGTAAACACTGTTCATCATCATAAAAGAAGATCAACCCATGCTGGTTGTGATAAAAATCACACCTTTCAGTAGAGGTTGCTTGACCTCCTCACTACGAACATGTCGCGCTACAAAAACGAGGGCTTATTTTGATTTTCTCATGTAATGGGATATTTTTTTAAGCTTAAATATACTTTAAATTGAGGATTTGAAGTTGTGATTTCTTTACATTTGCAACGAGCTCACCGCTATTAGACTAGCAACACGCTGCAGATCATCAAATTCAAAGATTGTTAGACAGTTCACATAATATTTTTTTTTTTTGGATAACAGCAGCAATATTCATCAATCAATCAAGTGCACCTGCTTCTTGGATGGTTTGATTTTAATTGTTTAGTTATTTGTAAATAAGCAAGCCAACTCTCAATCCGATCACCTCAAATCTTGTTGTGTTTGCATGTGAGTAGTGTCAGTTCTTCATCCAAGATCCAAATTCTTGACTTATTTTAAAATTATTTATAATTTCCATCATTTTCTTATTCAACCAAGTTCATCTTATATTGTATGTATCTAGATCGATCAAACATATCAAATCCAATTCTAAATTTAAGGCGAGAAGATGATGTTATAAACATCTTAAGTTTCATGACTATATAAATTTGAAGAGAGAATTCCTCCCATAAGTCAATGTGCCTATAATATATAAGAGAATATCTTAGTAATTTAATGGAAGTCAAATAGAAATTTCATCCTTTCAAAATTCTCGACAATCCTGCCCCATCTATATTCATAACTTCGACCTTTTTATTCCGAAGTTTAAGGTGAGAAACTGGTTTTATTCACCCCTACAACTACATGGCTCCATAAATTTTCAATAAAAATCATGATGTGTCAAGAATTGAGGTAAATCTTTTATTAATCAACTCGAAACAAATTTGAAATTAACGGTGATGTTTTTACTCACGAAATTACTCAATAATGGTTCATTAAAATCCAGGTCTGCCAATATGGTTCGCTAAAATCATACCAAAAGAATTAATTGTTTTATTATGAATTTAATTTTCTTAAGATGCTACGAGTTGAATTTGATTTTAAGAGAATGGGCTTTTTCCAAAGTAAAACAAATTTTGAAATTCTCACTTCCTGACTTACAGGAATTGTTAGGGGTTTTAAATATAAAAATTGGAAGGTCATACTTAACCTTAGATTAATATAAAAACGATATTAATTTTAATAGATATTTTTTATCCATTAATAAAAAAACTATACACTTTCTAACAGTGGTTGAACCACAATAGCCCGTCCAAAGCAAACCTACTGAGTACTGGCCATGGAGGAGGAAAAGTGAAGAAGCTGAATCCTAAATCTACTAGCCATGGCTCCTTTTTTAAAAAAGAAATAATAATAGTCATGCTTATGAACAATGAGATTTTTTAAAAAATCTCGTTTTGTTTATTATAATCCACGTTTATCATAACAATGCTTATTATAATCCTCGTTATGTTCCTTTTTTAAAATAAAAAAAAAAAACAATGAGATTTTTCTCATGCTTATGAACAACAGCCAGCACCTCATTATGTTAATGTTTAACCAAGAATAATAACAATAATAATCGTTAATAAATAAATGTTATAGTTTATAAAATATGTTATTTAGTAATAGAAAGCAAAGTGGGGCAAAGCCTAAGGTGTTGCCATGGGCCAGACCCCTCGTGCCTATTATTTGTGGGCTCTCGCTTCTGAAGCATATTCTTGTGAACGAGAAGCTGATCTTCTTCGTTCAATATCTACCTCTTGTACTTGGGAAAAGAAGTTCGAAATGCCAAAATCCTCATCTTCCTATGGCCTTGATCATGGAGATTCTGCTCGCATTAGTCAACGCCTGCCTCGCGCTAATCGATAATGAAAACCACCTCACACGAATTGGGCTCTTTCTTGGCATTGTGGCAGATTTGCAGCCTCTCTTGTCCAATGCTAAAGGGGTATCTATTTCAAAGTTTGTTGCACAAGATTTATCCAAAAGAAAATTTGTGGCACAAGAACTTACAATTGCTTTACATCATAACTCCAAAGGAGAACGGTTGCTTTAGTTCGAAACTCAAAAGGTGGTTCATCAAGTTCGTGTTGATTGCATTCTAACATGCCCAACTTCGTTTCCTAACGGGTTCAATTGTCAACTCAACAAATGTAAAAGAAAGAAAAAATATTAGAAGGAAAGCATTGATCGACGTAATTTACACAAGTCCCGTCTATTGCAAACTCCCTTTTTTATATCTTTAGAATCCATCCTATTTATGTTGTTTTAAAGCTAATATGCTATCACAGACTAAGTTGTTCAATCCATAAGCCCTTAACCCTAAATTCTAATCGCACACAAATTTCTCAAGGTAGGATGCAAAACAAGATCAGTACCAGAACAGAGAGTAAGAGAGCATAACAGTAAACTTTAGCCCCCAGTACTTGGGTACTCGGTGTCTCCATTGCTTTCCACATACCCAACAAAGTAGCTTGGCAGATGTTGCGAATATGCTGGGGTCCTCCTTTGATTGTAGTCAAGCATCTTCCAGCATGCTTTCATTTTCTTGCCGTTTCCACTGTCAAACCGAGCATTCTTTGGTAGTTCAGATGCTTGCACGATAGATAATTCCATCTTTCCACGAATGCCATAATAGCCACAATATATACTCCTCGAGAAATCCTCCTCAACAGGTTCTATATACACGAAATTGCTTCTACTGCGATTTAGGCCCCAGTAGAAAACAACATTTGGTTCAGATGCATCCATATCAACATATTCCATGGGGTTGGGGTCACAAAAGCCCTGCACGGCTTCCAGCTGAAGCAAATAAAACCTCAGAAAGTGTTGTAAGGAAGGAGAGACCAAATCACGAGATTAAAAAAAACAATAAGTAAAAATAAATTCATGAGTACTATTAGATCGATTACTTTGAGAGTGCCCACAAAAGCAATACACTGAAGTTAAAATCTATCTGGTTGGGGTTGGTATACCTTGCATTGTATGACCCCGGAAGGGAAGATTCTCCAAAACTATGAAGGCAATGAAACTGAGGCTAATGAGGCCGTTTACCAAGACATAGACACAAACTAGCATTGCTAGTTCTTGTTTTCATCTTTATTTAGTGATTCAGGCAACATCTTCACACAACTAGTTCTTATGTGAATAAATGCCCGGTTGATTACCAAAATGAAGGAGCGCACATGAGCCAGTTACCTTAAGAAGTAGACAGCGGAAGTGTGACTTCACCCAGCCCACCCAGTCTCCTAGCTCATCTTGATCAGGAGCTGAAAGGTAGATTTTGACAAATCGTGTATAGTTCGTTGAGTATGGGAAAGGCTCAAAAATTCTCCCCACATCAGAGTCCAGCTTTAACTTTAGAAGATCCTGTATTGTAAGAAAACAGGTCTACAGTCTTTTGTAAAAAATCCTCTTCGATTAAGATCTCTATAGCTAACTAGAACAGAATCAATATATAGAACAGCATCCCCATCTGATTAAGGAACTAGCTCCGAAACAGCCCCTCCAACCAAAGAAAAAAGTGCTAAAGAAGCCACAAGCAAATCACAGTGTAGGTAGATAGTCAAGACAGGTATTCCAGTCTCAATTAAATAATAAACATACCCTAGTCATAGAATGCCCTCTGAGAAACTCTGCTCTGATCTTGGTGAATGTGCTTTTAGTGACATTGGAATGGCAATACTCGTATGGACTACATGGCAAACGAATAGGCATGTAGAATCGAGTCTCAATCACATCTTCGACATTTGATGACATTCCATCTTGCAGCATAACAGGTGTAGGCCAAGGCCACATCGCATATGTACTAAAGAAGTTTGAAATTAAAGCAATTACACTGGCGTTTGGCTGATTTTGACAAACAAAGGCTGCTAGAACTGCTAAATGCACTCCTCCCAGAAACCCATTTAGCTGCAAACAATGCATATTTAATTGGATCCATATTTTTTGGGGGAAAGGTTATTCTGATAAAGCCCATCTCAGATAGAAGCAAAGCATGAAACTGATATAACTAACATGCACGTTGCACTTACATTACCATACACTCCTCGCCGTTTTGCCCACAGTTTAAGACATCGCAGCATGGATTGGAAATTCTGAAACATCATTTCAAAAATCTGATACTCGTCAAAAAACTGCTATTACAAATTACTGCAATCTGAAAAATCTTCAAATCTATTGCAAGCAAACCATCTAAGCACATAATTATAGTGGCAATAGCATGTGTTGCACAGATAGAAAATTATAGTCCACAGGAGCTCCATGTATTGGCCTAGCTTGTTCCCAGGGGAAAAATCTAGGACCAATGCATTAGTGCAAGAAATTACCATCACGTAAAGAAAAAAAATTTTGCAAGACACTCAAATTTCATAAACCATGGATAGATCATGGCATAAATCTCTTGTGAATAGTGATGCAGTGGCTGTAACAATATTGAGGTGTACACATGCATCTTTTGAATAAATATGGGACATTGTCCAGAAAGACAAGTACCAGCTACTGTGGGAACTGATGTGTTAAAGCTGATACATGAACTGTAGTCATGCTGAATGAATCAAGAGTTGAGATCCTTGTGTGAATGGGAAAGAAAAAACGAGGAACATCTACCATCAGGTTTGGAACAAGCAGCAGTATCCGTTGATTAGCACGTACTCCAGACAAACTCTTCCAACTGGTCTCATCAATATTAGTCAAAAGGGATAGATTGAGTATGTCCACATTCTGCGGTTCAGCAAGTCGAAATGTCAAATATCCTTGTTATCAACAGGGGAAAAGAACCACGATTGATAAAACTGGAGCAGCACACAGCGCATCTATTGACCACCTTACTAGATACAATGAAAGCAATTTCTAAGAATGAAAAAAAAAGAGTAATAAAAAGCACTTCAATCATCTACTCAATCCTGACAAGGAAAGAACACTGCAAGCATCATGTTTAGAAGAATGTTTCATCCACATAAAATCTGTTCAAGTCCAAGGTATGCATACTTACTTCAGGAACATTTAAGACTTTAAGCTGAGCATATGGAAGATCAACTGAAATCCCATCAAATGTAAACCGCATCAAAGGAACCTTTGAATCCTTCACACAATGGATTTCTGATATTTCAGGCCTGCTCTTAAGTATGTTGTGCAAAACAATAAAAAAGTCCTCCTGCACGAGTAATGAATAATACAAAAATCGAGACAATACTTATTCCAATCCACATGGTTAAACTAGATGAGCACAAACAGAGAAAACTTACAGCTATAGTGGCGAAGAAAGGACCAACACATAAAGCATCAATATCAGACTCTGGATCATGAAACTGAACGAACCAGGCAGATAAAATTCACAAACCACGTTTTACAAAGACAAAGTATGCGATCAAAATTAGCAAGGACACATTAATAGGAATGGTGCATTCAAACCAAATTTACATGCCTAAGGTCTATAGTAGAATGTTGTGCTTCATTAAAAAACAAAAAAAAGAAATTGAAAATTGACACAAACATGTGATAGTGAATTGGTGCATTACAAGCAAATTGAGGTGGATATGATCAGAGAGCTCTTAATTTAGAAAAATTAAGATCATTTAAAATACTCGGCCACAGCGAAGAAATTTCAAAATGTGCTATCAGTAATCGGCATTTCATTTCACAACAAAGACTTACTCCAAGCCCATAGGATCCATAAGTCAATATAGTAGCAGATGTAGCTGCAATTTGTTGTTTTGGTAAACACCGCTGCCACGCCACCTTCTTAGCCCACGCTACCACAATCTGCAACAGTTATAGGGCACATTCATCAGAGATTTTCTAAAAGAAAACATTGATTATTTTGCGAATGTGAATGATGAGTACTGTTTTGAGCTTTTCGACAATAATCTTCCTCTTCTCGTCTTCTTCTGGAGATGGGAATAATCCTTCATTAACCATTAACTACAGGCATTTTTAAAGAAAATAAATATACGAGTATATATGTATATATATATATATATAAATCCAAATCAAAAGTTTATGAAATTTAAACAAAATAGCAGCAAATCAACTAATATTCTGTTGAAAATACATTATATAAACCAACCTTGAGAAGCGAGAGAGACCTTTCGTCCTCCATTTGAAGCGAATGAGGTTGACAGAGGGAGATGGAAAGGGGGGGATAGGGTTTATGGATGCAGAGCTATCAAATGTAAGTTGTCCATGTTTTAAAAGGATTCTGTTGTTTTGGGGTTTTTTAATTGATCATGACCACGCTACGAGGAGCAACTTTTTCTGAACAGTCTCCTTGTATTAGTTTTGCCTCGCCCTGACGTTAAAAAGCGCCTGCGCCTTGCTTGGGACTAAGCGCGTCTTGAATCTTACTGAGGGGGGTTGTCTGTTATTGTATGAAAAAAATTAAAAATTAAAAATTAAATATGGCGATCAGTTGATGTGCGGAAAGATAATCAAACTGCATCAACACGACACGCCATATGACCATCAGACCAGAAAAGAATACGCAAAAAGGAACTAATTTTAGCCCACTGTAACAAATTAACTAGCAACTATGTGAAGATAAGGGTAAGAATACAGTGTGCAGCAACTCTATAATTAAACACTAAAATTTTTCCAAGTTCCTCGCTAACTTACCAGTCATGTATATGTACAAGAAAAGAATTCAGAGATGGTCAGTTGATCTTCATCAAAGAGTACAGCCACAGAATACAAAGAAGTAGCAAAGCATAGCAGCTAAAGCCACGGACTCCAGCACCGTAACAAAGGTCCACCACACATCATCAATAGAAAAATCCAACCACCTGAAGCTCTCTAGACCCAACCTTGTTGTGAAATATGAGAAAACAAATTCCGGCCACCGAAAAATAGACGATGATGGCATAGAGAATCCGAATTCCGGGCACCTGAAAACTGATGGATACCACACGGGACGCGTACCGGGGATTTCCTACCTTTTATTGCAAGTGGGTGTTGGAATTTTCCTGCAAGTAGTGCCAGGTCGGGGGTGGGATATTGATGAATTATTGGTGGGATATTTATTTTAGCATGTTGAAAAGAGGCCATGAATGTTGAAAGATTAATGTGAGATGGTAATCCATTCTTAGGATGCGGTTGGTGTTTGTTTAAAAATTAAATTATTTTTTTATTTAAAATTTTTAGATTATTTTGATATCACCATCCCCTACTATATACATGTGTTCAATGTGGATTTTTTAAGATTATATATGTGTGTGTGTAGTGTCAATGTTAAATCAATCTGAGATATGTCATTTCATCTTATTTAGGCTAAAAAATTATACGAATCTTTTTCACGGTGAAGGATCCATCCGGGTCTGATTAGTAATTGCCCTGATTCCGTTTCACTCTCTTGTCCTGATTTTAACATTTTACTTTATTCCTTTTTCCTTCTCTTTTTTCCGGTTTGAAGTTTGAACCAGTGGTCTTTACTTTGAAAGGGGAAAAAAAGGGGAAAAAAATACTATTCGATTACAACCAGAGAGATACAGTGAGCAAATTCAAGAAATTACCACTTTAAGATTCCCAGGGCTACGGAAATGATGGTGAAAGTAGAACAGTGCTAGAAGAGATTACCAAGTTAAGAGTTGAATTTTTAAATATCATATCCCACGCAAACAAAATTATTTGGTTTTTAAGTTTTTTTTTTTTTGACAGATTTAGAATTGTTTAGGGATTTATTATACGGATATTTGATTTTTTTATTTGAATAATTCTTTAAAATTGGGTTGTCTCAAATTACAAGTCGTTAAATTATTCGGCTTCCAGCGATAATCCACGCAAACCACATGTGAGAAAACTCCTAAATCCCCATTTAGAAAATAAGGATCGCTATGCCTAGAGTGTCAGCTCATGTTTTGTGTTTTAGTGATTTTTCTGTTGTTTTGTGTTTTTATAATTTTTCTGTCTAGCATACAACAAATATCTCTTAATAAAAAGCCATAACTTATCATCTATAAGTAAATCTAAAAAACTCTATAAATTAGTAAAATATCAATTTATCTTCCAAATAATCTCCATCTATTTATTCATGACGATTTTAGAAATTAACTCAATCAAGTTTTTACTTGATTTATCTAGATCTAAAAATATAATTCTTGTATTAATTATATTTTAATTATTAATTTTTAAAATATATTTTAACCAGGTCATACTTATAAATTGCTGAGGAATGAGTTATTTTAATTATATTTTAATAATTAATAAAATGCATAACTTACTATCCAAAGTCTAGAAATGTTAATTTTCTGAACTTAAAAGTAATTGCTGATGTGGGGATGAATTATTTATGTGTTATCTTTTCATACTGTTTAATTTTATGAGCATATTTGAGAATGTAATAACAGTTGTTTTTTAAAATATATTTTATTTAAAAATACATTAAAATAAAATTTTTTTATTTTTAAATTTTTTTTTTAACATCTGCACACCAAAAAATTTTGAAAATACAAAAAATATTAATTTCAAACAAAAAAAATAAAAAAATAATATTTTTTTAAAAATATTTTGAAAAAAAAAAGCCTTAATTGTCTTGGAATACTGAAAGCCAGGTCCATTATTTCAAGCTGTCTGAACTCTGAACTCTGAATATTTCCTGAAGAATTAACCTGGTTGATAGTTAATATAATAATTTTTCATTTGAGAGCTTTGACTGGCTGGAAACTGTTGCATTGGTCTTCATGGTTAAGGATTGGGATTGTTACGTCTTTAGTATTTTGATAGTGTTTTTTTTAAATGTTTTTTAATTAAAAATATATTAAAATAATAGATTTTTTATATTTTATATTTTTGTAGATTAGTAGATTAAAATCATTAAAAATCACTTAAAAAACTAAATATATATTTTTTCAAATAAAAAACATTTTTAAAAATAAAAAGAAGCGCGATACCAAGAAAGCACAAAGTACCAACGACCTTTTTGCCAAACTACCCAGCAACAGCTCCAATCCACATGGCTTGTATACCGGCAGCAAAACACCATCACGTGCCTCCGATCAACGTCATTAATCTTTCCAATTTCAAGTTGAAGGAACAATTTTTGCATTTTATGCTGACTTGATCAGCAAAATAAATACCATAACTTGTAATAATTAAACAAGAAATTAAAATCACCTTACCTGTGCATGAATCTGGTGCGAGGGATAACGAGCCTGGGTAGTAATGGTGCAGCAAGGTTTGTGCTGGTGACTGTAACTTTTTTTTTACAAGGAAATTTTCGTTTAACTGCCTTCTACATATAGACTCGAGGATTCTCTAAATATAAAAAATAAAATGAATTTATATGCCATGTCAACAGACCAGCCCATTAAGTTCATTCCGCACTTTGTCTCTCTCTGATATTATATTTGTTTCTCTATTTTCTTCAAGGAACTCGCTTTTATTTTTCTCTATCCATTTGAATTATTTTATATGTTAATCAAAATTAAATTATTTTTAAAACGGCCTGATCACGCATTTTTATATTGTTAATGGATAGAAATTATTAAATTTCTACTGATGTTGACTATAGAGTTTAAATTTTTTTACGGTCCAACCCCGTTTCCAAAAAAAATTGAATATTTTTTTTTTGCTAAAAATTAATATTTTTTAGTGTTTTTAGATTGTTTTATGCGCTGATATCAAAAATAATTTTTAAAAAATAAAAAAAATCATCTTAATATATTTTTAAATAAAAAATATTTTAAACCGCAACAACTATTACAGTCCCAAAACCCTAAAAAAACCAAGAAATTAAAGTACATTTATCTGAACAACAATCCAATAACTTGTTTCAAAGAGCTCACTGCATAACGGGAAGCAAAAGGAGGAAGAGCCTAAACTTGAAAGGCTGAGCTAAATCTCTGCCACGGGCCCACGAGCATAGCTACGAGATTTGGTTTGGGCTGATTAGGCTTAAAACCTTGGCTGTGGATTGTGAAGTAAACTCGAGTCAACCCAATCTTTATTTATTTTTATTTTTTAAAAAACTTGAAACGACAATGTCACCGACACCCACACGCTTTCCAAATCCGCCGACAGAACATTCAATTTTGCTAGTGACCGATCCGATCTGCTACACCATATGTTAGCACACACCGAGGGTCGCAGGTCAGTGACTCGAGTCCATGCCGAAGTAAATTTCAGCAACGCTAATTCCGACAAAAAAATATTTCTGAAGATTTTTAATCCAAAGTTTGAAATTCAATGGTATGGTTTAACGCATAAGATTTTCTTTTTCAGAAGAAATAACTAAAATTGGCACCACCCACCCATTTTACTGGGCACAAAATATTAATCAAGATAATTGCAGGATAAACGACAGTAAATGGGGCAGTATCCAAAAAAGGGAAGTGACAGTACATGGTTTGCTAGAGTCGAATTAGGTATTCCAGCAAAGAAAAAGAGTTTGAATTTGCATACCAATCCAGTTTTTGCCATCCAATGCCAGCATATTATTCCAGTTAGTCAATATCTGGGCTGTTAACCATTATTTTTTATTCTCGAAACTTCACTGTCCAGTTCACTTCAGTATTCCGATATTCTAATCGTTTAAGATTTTCAAACTATTTTTCACAGTTCAATATTTAGTGCTGAGGAGTGCTGTAGTTTTGTTTATTTGTCGGTTTTGAAAGTATATTTTATTAAAAAAATATTAAATTGATGTTTTTTTATGGTTTTAATGTTAAAAATATATATTTTAAATATATTACACTATAATATCAAACACATATTAGAGTACATAAGAAGCCCATCTGGATTTGGTCTGTCCATTCACAAGTTTAGTTTGTCCTTGCACAACTCGAACCATAAGCTCTTAAAATAGTATTCAAGTTCAAATAATAGTTTACCCCTAAAATAAAATTCAATTAAAAAAAGAGGAAAGATATTAGTATAAGAAATGTTTGCAATGTTGACGGGGAAAGAGGAAGAGGAAGGAATTGGTGGACCAAAAGAGCACTGGGTTGACGCGTCAATGCCAGTAAGCCTGCAAATCTAATCAACATATTAATTACTCATATATATTATTATCAGCTAATAAACAACACAGCATTCTTCACATTTATCCCTAAAAAATCCACACCCTTGGATCAAGATCAGACCACAAAGAAGTGCTTGTATCGGCTGTGATTTAACCTGTCTTTTATAAAAAAATAATTTTTTATTTTAAATAATGGTTATAAATTATTTTAACATATTAATATTAAAAATAAAATTTAAAAAATATAAAATATTATTTTAATATATTTTTAAATAAAAAATATTTTTAAAAATCTCAGTAAATCGGAAAAGGTGTTCACAAGTTAAAAATAAGAAGGTAGCCTACATGGCGGTTTCATAAAAAACACATCTCTCTCAACTAACCGCTGTTGCTTCGTCTCTCCAGTCTCTACACGCTTCCTTTTACCGTCTCTCCCATTTTCACACCAACAAATCATCTGCAGCAAATCACATATTACAACAACACAGAGGGAGAGACAGAGCTAGATTTTGGAGCAAATTTAGGGTTCCGTTTAATACGTAAACTACCAGATCTGGCATCGCATTAACATGCATATCCTTCATTTTGCTAAACTCAGTCGTGCTTGAATTGAACTTACTTAACCCAGAATCCAAAAAATGCAGATGTTATCTCCTGTTACTCCCGGCCAGGTGAGTGGTTCTCTGAGCTCATTTTGCTTTGGATCTTGGTGCGATGCTTGATTTAGCAGTTAATTTTGATTGTATAATTACTAGGAACGATGTTTGTTAAATTTTGGTGCAGTTTTCTTTCTTGCTTGGAATCGTACCTGTATTTGCTGCTTGGATCTACACCGAGTATTTGGAGTACAAAAAAAACAACACCTTAGCCAAAGCGTAAGTTAACGGTTGCTGCCACGAAAGTTTAATTCAAGTTAAGTTAATTTTTTTCTTAATTTGGGATGTTGGTTTGCTAGTAGGCATTCTGATGTTGGATTGGTTGAATTGGGGAACGAAGCGGTTAAAGAAGATGATAGAGCTGTTTTACTAGAGGGAGGAGTTCAGTCTGCTTCTCCCAAAGCTAGGAGTTCAACTTCCACATTTCCTATTTTCAGGTATTGCCTTTTTGAAAGTTCTCAGTTGCTGTTAAACTTTTTTTTTCTTTCGTTTTTCATGCTTAAATTTATTTACTGCTCGTGTTTTTTTTTTTACTATATTCAGGTTCTTTACAATGGAAGAGCAGTTCTTGATTGATAATCGCTTGACGCTTAGAGCCATGTAAGTAATTTGTTTGTTGGATCTAGATTAAGGAGAAACATTTAGTTTCTCGTATCTTAGCAATTTTAAATACAAGTTCTTTCTTCTTTGCAGATCGGAATTTGGTTTCTTTATGGTGTATTTTTACATATGCGACCGCACTGATATTCTTGGCTCATCTAAGAAGGTGCCACTCCTTTGTGTCATGCAATCTTTATTTCGGGGTTTGTAAGTTTTCAGCAAAGCATGTGGTCACCAATAGCAACACTATGCTATCATTTACAAAAAATCATTGTTGCAACATAAAAACATTCAACAGCTGACTCACCTTGTAGATGGGTTATGTGCTTATCAGGATTAAAATTTGTAAAATTTGTTATTTTTATTTTACTGCCAGTGATTATGTTTTAACTTTGCTAATATCTGTCTCTGCAGAGTTACAATCGAGATCTTTTCTTGTTTCTCTACTTCCTCCTCATCATAGTTTCGGCAATAACTTCTTTCAAGATACATCATGACAAGTCACCATTCTCTGGGAAACCTATACTTTATTTGAATAGGCATCAAACTGAGGAGTGGAAAGGCTGGATGCAGGTTTGGCATTCTTTCAGACAGCATGACTATACGTTTTCAAACTGTTCATTGAGTTTTCTTAATGTGTACAAGATTTGGCAACCGATACTCTGTAAATATTCGTGGTTATTTGACTTTGACATCCTATGCCTGACTTAAATTGTTGAACAGTATTGGCAAAGTCATCTGTTGAAGCATTCTTCAACCATTTAGAGATCATCTTTCCTTCTTTTACATGTCATGTGTTTTTTTAACACCAATGTATGTTGAAGTTCTGAGATGTTTCTTTTATATGTTGGCTGGGTTTATTCATATGTGCTTTCTGTGCATGCCATAATGTATGGTCTTACCCATTTTTCTGGTGTCTTGCAGGTATTATTTTTAATGTACCATTACTTTGCTGCGACTGAATTTTACAATGCAATCCGTGTTTTTATTGCTTCATATGTGTGGATGACTGGATTCGGCAACTTCTCGTATTATTATGTTCGCAAAGATTTCAGCCTTGCTAGGTTTGCACAGGTATCTTTTCACCCTAAAGTTTAAACATAGTTCACCCTAGCTCTCTGCATATTAATGTTCTTCCAGTTCTAAGTTTCCTTTGTCTTTTTTCTGAGCAGATGATGTGGCGGCTTAATTTCCTGGTGCTAGTCTGCTGTGTTGTACTGAACAATAGTTATATGCTATACTATATTTGCCCAATGCACACTCTTTTCACTCTTATGGTTTATGCGGCACTTGGTATTTTCAACAAGTACAATGAGATTGGATCAGTCATGGCTGCAAAAATTATTGCTTGCTTCCTTGTAGTCATTCTGATGTGGGAAATTCCTGGAGTATTTGAAGTGGTTTGGAGCCCATTTACTTTCCTTTTTGGTTGGTATCTTGCCAAATGTTCATTTCTATTGTTAAAGCATTGGGCGGGGGTTGGGGATCCTAATGCCTCAAAGTACTGCAGGTTATACTGATCCTGCGAAACCAGATTTGCCCCGCTTGCACGAGTGGCATTTCCGTTCTGGCCTTGATCGTTATATCTGGATAGTTGGAATGATATATGCCTACTATCATCCAATGGTAAGTTCGGAAGACACCACATCATTCAAGGAACTTTTGTATGTGCTTGTGGTTCTTTAATGTTTTGGTGGAAATGGATTTGGGAGTCTTTGAGTCGGTGGCCAAATAATTAGTGTTTGTTATTTTAGGTGGAAGGATGGATGGAGAAACTAGAGGAGACAGAAGCGAAGCGCAGAATATCAATTAAAACAGCTGTTGCAACAATATCTCTGGCGGTATTACAGCCTTGTTGACTGTTGTTGCTGTTGGTTATGATGGCTGTGGTGATGATGTCAATAACAGATTTTGTGAATTTTCTAGGTGGGATATATGTGGTACGAGTACATATACAAGCTGGACAAGGTTACTTACAACAAATACCATCCTTATACCTCGTGGATTCCCATAACGTACGCATTGCCCCCTTAAATGTGCCTGTAATAACTTTTCAGAAATTTTGCTTATTATTATTATTGTTTTCTGGTTGATCAGTGTGTACATTTGTTTGAGAAATGTCACCCAGCACTTCCGCTGCTACAGCTTGACCCTTTTCGCGTAAGTGACCTATAAGTTGATTCATGTATTTGCTGATTTTCTCCTCCTTCCTTAAATTGAAGTTAAATCATTTGCTGGAGGCACTGATAGGAGGAAACCTTAGGGAACTCCTTTTCCTGTGAGTCTGGATCTATTGTTGTAGAACTTTTAGTGATTTTATTACTTTGTTTACTAGATGGCTGGGGAAAATCACACTGGAGACCTACATTTCTCAGATCCATATCTGGTTAAGGTATGATATTGTTTTGCTGGTGATTTTGTGGATGCTCACACTGGTTTCCTCATATTGGTTTTTATAAACTTGCAGATCAGGAATTCCAGATGGCCAACCAAAATTGTTACTTTCTCTAATTCCAGACTACCCAATGTTGAACTTTATGCTTACTACCTCCATATATGTCGCGGTAAGCATCGATCTTACTATTTTAAAATCTCAAAAGATAATTGGTATAATTCAAGCACTCAAGAACTGTCAAATTTTTTGCTTGTAGGTTTCTTACAGGCTCTTTGATCTGACAAATACGTTGAAAACAGCATTTGTACCCAGTAAAGACGATAAGCGCCTGACAAACAACATAATCACAGCAGTTGCAGTTTCAATTGTTCTATATTCACTGTCATTTGTATTCTTAAAGGCCCCTCAGATGCTGGTAAGTGTTACTTTTATAAATTCTTGACGAGTATCGAGTTGCTTTGACACAAGTAAATACTATTCTTGTGCTTTCCAGCACTGAAGAGCACTTCCAGCAAAAGATAATGAGAGTTTTTGATGTCCATTGGGTGGTAAAATGGTGGAAATACACATCCATTGGCTGCTGCTTGTGTGCCTCCCATGGAATACTACTTGAATATTATTGCAGCTATAGAACAATGATAATTTATTGTGCAGCTTGTCATCTGAATGTACAAGTGGCTGATACTCTTTGAATTTACAGATTTGAGAGGAAACTGCAAGATTGCTATCTGTTTTCCATGAGCATACGGGAAGAATATAGTTCCACAACTAGATTTTGCCTCTGAAAGAAAATGAACGATGAAACGGATTCATTTCAATTTGTCACCGGGAGAAACGATGGAAGGATCAATATCAGTGGTCTTAGGTCTCGTTACTTTATTGTATAGGAAGGTCGTGAAAGACATGACCTTCAACAGAGGTGTTATTTTTGTCATGTTTTGATTAATTTTTTCACAGCAATAGTAAAGCAATTACTGCAGCAATGTAAAATTCACCGATCAAAGCAATTCCCTACGCTTCCATGAGTTTGACATTGTATTGATTAGTGTCTAAAGCATATTGCACTGAACTTTTATTGGCTTAACGCTTGCCAATTTAGCTGGATGAATGACATCTCACTACATTAGCATGTGGGATTATGATATTTTTGAGCTAGATATCAGCAAGACACTATGGTTTAATGGATCTTGATGCTCATTTTAAGGTTGCTCGAAACAACTGGATGTGTTTTACTAACTAAGCTCTAAGATAGCGTTTGATTATTAGTTTCTCGTGATAGAAGAGATGAAAATGATTGATTATTTTCTTGTGACAAAAGAGATGGAAATGTTTGGGATAGAGGAGATGTGTTTATTTTAAACTTGTTCCACTAACATTGTTTATTTTTGTTTTCATCAAACTTGTTTTTGTTTTATACTAGTCCCTTATGGTGAGTTAAACGTATTTTACTGTTTTTCAAAATATTATATTTTTAATACTTTTGAATTGTTTAAAATGTTGATGGTAAAAATAAAAAAAAGTAATTTTAATATATTTCTGAACAAAATAAAACTGCCAAACACGCCGTAAATATTCTTCTCCTCGGTTTTGCCTCTTCTATTTCTGAAAGCTTTATTCAGCTCTAGTCAGCATGGGGTGCCCGTCGAAGTGAAAGATTGTCAAATGAGACGAACGAACCTTCTGCAGAATTCTTTTATATATTGCAGGTTCTCACTATCCGCACGGATTGAGCTTAGGACCCCAGTTACCTCACGAATTGTTTGATTTTCATGTAAACATAGCCTCGAGATCTATTATTACGGCATTTCCCATCCACGAAAAGCAAAGCACACTTCCCAGCGAATTTTCTCATAAGAATAAAAAAGAGTCACACTGCGAGCTTAAAATGCATACTAAGATAGAAGATTGTTGTCATTGGATCCAACCAGCAAAGATAGAGCAGTATTCATACAAAATTGAATGAGCAAAGGTTTCCCAAGTGTAGTCAAAGCCTAAACTAAGGGTTTTGTTGAACCAAAACACAATTGAAACAAAGACAACACCAAACAAATAATATTTGTGATTGTTTGTAATGGATACAACGCATTAAAGCCATATTCGAACTCAAAGGTGTTGTAAATGCGCAGCAGCAGCAGAGCTTCTTTTCCGTTCAAGACAGAGCAGCTACCTTGTCTCTTCATCAGAATATATGTACGATGTCATAAGCAAATCTACTCATGTCAAGAAAAGCACCATAGTAAAAAGCAGATAAAGCAAATCTTTTTATGCCTGATTCTTTGAAACCAGATGCTTTCTGGTATACTGTCTAGAAGCACCCTAGTTCTGCCACTGAAATCAACAAATAGAAGAATTTGACCAGTTATTTAAGAAAAAGAATATATATATATATATATTCCTCCGCCCGCATGCAACCCACATACAGTCCAATATCATCAACCAAAGCAAGTCTGGAGCCTACTTAACCCCCCGAGTACCATCTACGTGTTCAGTAAGGAATTTAACTTTATGGAGAGTGAGGTGACTCCATTTATAAGACAGATGGGGGCATGCTTTTAAGATAAAATGCAATTTATTTGTTTTTGAAAAAGAAAAAAATAACTTCAAATTTTTTTTCAGGATCACAAAATTACCAATAGTGCATATTTACCTTCACATTGATTGCAATGTTTTCAACACCATTCTTTCACATTCTCGATAATGCATCCACATATATAAATATTATAATGATCATCCAAAGTAACTTGTATTTATTTTTTATGCACATATAAATAATTTTGAACACTCTACCTTGTTATATACTATTCATGACATGAAATTTGTGCACAAGTTTTTCAATGGAGCTTTAGGTTTTACAAGCACAAAAAAAATTACACCAGTTTAATAGAACTGTTTAATATCAAAATATAATTTAAATTTTTATTAGCTAATTTAGCTACTGAAAGTCTTGAAATAATTTAAAGTCTTTATAGTTATTAGAATTCAAAGAGCACAAGTTTATTCACATAACACCATGGCAGTTCCATAACAATTACTTTGATATGTTTTGTTTTGCAGCGTAGCCAAACAGTTAAGTATGACAACACAGCAGCCAAAGCAGCATAACAACACAACAACAAGGAGAAACAGGTCCTTAATCAATTAGCCCAGGGGAAACGAAAAGCCCCTGATAATGCTTATGTTGAGGAAAAATCATATAATCCTTGATTTGATAGGATGACTAACACAACTTACTATTGCAATTATAGTTTTCAAGTATATTAACTGAAAGATATCTTAAAAAATGCAAAGGATACGTCCAGAACAACACGAACGACTGCATAAAACATAAAAACACTGTCAATCCACCTCTTATCTCATACATGAATGAGGGTAAACAAAGAAAAGCAGAAATCTACTTCTCAAAGTGTACTAGTTGCAAGCAAGAGAAAAGGAATGCTACGAAGGAGTAGAATCTTGGGTAAAGTGAAATCAGAAATGATAGGAAAGAAAAATGTATTGATAAATACCAGAGAAACATACCATAAGCCCACCCAAAAAGCCATCAAATACAACTCGGTTCCAGGAGTCAAAGTATGTATGGATGGAAAACTTTGCCTTAGCTATGAGCGCAACTGAAGTGATAGCCATCACAAGAAAATAAAAGACGAATCCAGTCAAGCCAGTGAATCCCAAGATTCCAGCAACTACCCCACCAATGATAGACAAAAATGTTCGGCTGTACAGGAAAAAGATAAGGCTTAGATGCTGTCATAAACACACAACAGACTCCAAACTACAGTTTATATCTTGTAATAAATTGCATACTGCTCTGTGATTTTCCCACGAAGATTTCAACTTTCAGCTATTTCTCAATCTCTAAATCTCACCAGGGTCCCAAATAACCGGTTAAACCTTGCCCAAATTAATCCTGAAACACACCTTCCTCATTCTTATTGAACTGTTGTTATGCCATCATGTTCCTTAATGACTTTATTACGATTAAGCATTTTTCTTTAGGAAACATCAACTCTACTTTCTACTTGGTTCTTTGAACCAGAATAAACTGGTTTTGCTGTAATTCATATATAATACACCAACCGCAAATCATACACATGGCCAGAATTCTCCCAAATAATCATAAACCTAATTTCTAACTTGAGCTGAAACCTTTAGGAGCATGTTCACACACAAAACTTTAGCATAAAATTCTTGATAATGGCTCCATAAATCTTAATTTATTGAAACAAACCTGTAATATATAACTTTCATGTTACTTTGCAAATTTTCAGCTCTGAATGTTTGCAAATCATCCAAGGCATCGCTTGACTTTTTCTCAGACTCGTTATGCCCCGCCATCGCTTCTACCTTTAGCTAATCTGATAAATCTGAAAACAGAAAAGCAACCATAATGAGAAGAACCTCACATGATTTTGGAATTAGCATTAATTACACATTCTGAATTCTTCACTAAAAAGGAAAAAGGGTCCTCAGATAATCAAGAGATCCCTCGAGTTTAATTAAAAAAAGAACTTTGTACATAAAAAAAGAAAAAAAGAAATACGAATTGGATTGTTTATAAAACCAAAGTAACAGCATTAAACTTTGTTGAAAATCGAAACCGAAGAATTCGCTGAAAACAGAACGAATTTAAAACTAAGCAAACATGAATAAAGAGTTTATCATTATTGATAGATCTGCGAATCGAAATATATATAAAACAAACTCAAATAATAAAAAGAGAGAGAGTTCAAACCTGGCCTCGCACTGTTACTTCAGTAAACTCTTCTTTTTTGTCTTCGATTTGTTGTTTCTTTAAAATCAGCAAAGCCGAGTGTATTTCGCTTTGTCAATATTCACTTACATCCTTCAAACATTCCATATTTTCAAATATTTCCCAATACTATAAAGGTTGAACTTCCAGTCCCTCTTCAGTTTTATTTCACTAAACGACGCCGCTTTCAGCAATTTAAGAATCACTTGATACAAGCAGAGCAGCAAATGCTGCTCTGGCTAATAACAACCGCTCCCTCGTCCGGGTATGCTTTTCTCGTCCAGGTTTTTTAATGGGTTTTTGAGATTTTCTTGATTTTAATCGATAATCTGACTTGTCTTCTTGATTTGTTAACTTCTTTTTAAGACAAGTTTCTACTATGTATATGAAAGCAGGATGTTCTTTATTGTTAAAAAAGCAAAAACCTTCGATCCCTTTCGTACTATATACAAAAAGGTCCACTTCACAATGAACAAAAAGATAAAAACTTTCTCAAGGAATCTGATGTTTTAAACAAGTTAAAGAAAGAACCAGTATTCTATTAGCTTTAGATTACTTCAAGTCAATAGCCAATTCAAATTCCTTCAACGGTTGCCTTCCTAATGTTGTTGTATGGTGGATGTGCTCTGCAGGAATTTAATGTTCAATCATGCTCATCATCTTATAGAGAATATGGCGAATGAAAATTGTCCTCCAAATACAATTACATCCAATACATTTATCAAAGGTTTATGTTGCAGTGGAAAGGTGGAGTGGGCAATGAAAGTGCTCGATCAAATGGGGAAATATGGGTGTTCACCTAATGTCACAAAATATAATGAACTTTTGGATGGTCTTTTCAATGCAAACAGAATACAAGAAGCTCTTCGGATAGTTGGAGAGATAGAAGAAATGGAGATCGAGTTGAATTTAGTGACTTATAATACCATTTTGTCTGGATTTTGTCATGCTGGAATGCTAAAAGATGCTTCGCAGCTTGTTGGGAAAATGCTGGTTGGGGGAACCAAGCCTGATGCCATCACATATAACACGGTAATTTATGCATACTGTGAGCAAGGCGAGGTAAAGACTGCCGTCCAGCTTGTAGATAGATTAACAGAGGAGAGGGGTATCCAAACATATTTACATGCACTAGTCTTTTGGGGGGTTCTGCAATTGGATTGGAGTACATGAAGCCATTTTCTGTCTTGATAAGATGATGAACGAAGGCATATGCCCCAATCATGCCACGTGGAATGCATTAGTCAGTGGCTTGTTTAACAAATTGGGTTATTGGGGGCCAATTAACATTGTGGAATGTGGATGATATTCTGGCTAATGGACAAGTTCCTTGAGTTTGAATGTTCCTGGAAAGTTCAAATAAACAGATAAATATGCCGTCCAGCAATCAATGAAATGCAATGGGTGCTCACGTTGACTGAATATGTGTGGGTCTCCTTGTTGGGCTCCCTTACTCGTCATTGCACTCATGAAAGATTCTGTACTACTTGTTTGGCAATATAATCGTTATTAAACTGATGCTTGTTGCCATAGATTGCAACACCTGATGGATGATCATTCATGTCAATGCAGGTGTTGAACTTGAACCATACTTCAGATGCAGTTGAAGCATCAAGGTCAATAATCAAGGCTTCTTCATATATTAGAATTGAGATCCCGTGGATTCTGGTTAATAAGTTGGATTTTCAAATTGATTGAAAGTCGATCAATATGGTGCCATATCTATGAATCGACATCCTTTGCTTTATGTAATTTTGCATAGTTTGCTCTCTGTATTGTCACCTTCATGGGTTATTCACTAGGTGGAGAGAAAAATCACACTTATAGTGACAACACTATCACATCTACTCGTATGTTTATTATGGTCCTGAAGAGACAATGATGCTACTATTTTTTTCACAAAAAAATTTCTTCTCTCAAAGATGTTATTGCGAAGGCACATGCACACACACTGAAGGAAAGCAGAAAACCAAATATCTTCTCATCGTGTAAGTATTAATTTTATTGCAAGATCATGAAGTCCAAACATTGAAAACACTAAACCACTCACTATTATTTCAGTAACTAGTTAGCAATCTTCAGATATCTCATTACAGATCCTCACTTTGAGAAACCACCAGAACGCTTTTTCGTTGCCACTGCTACATACAAGTCACATCTCCTCCCTCCTAATCATCCCTGAACACCAACTTTCTGGAACTGTACGGCCTCCATCTTTCATGTATCCCATCTCCCGCTAGAGCCATCCAGTTCTTCTTGGTTTGTATTTTGTACAAGGTTCATTTTTCAAGTTCAAGCGTTGTGGGATTGATTAACCCCCCCCCCCCCCCCCCCCGGAATGAGTGGCATTTTCAGATGGGCATTGGTTATTATATCTGGGCTCTTGGAGTTGTGGCTGTTATCATCGAATAATTTTGATAAAATGATAGCATTCACGAAATCTTAATGTAAGCCTTTGATGAATGGTGAGATGGAAATAGGTACGCTTCTTTGAGTCAGCAAGCCAAAAACTGGTTTAAGGATGGATGGAGAAACTATAAGAGACGTGAGCAAACGTAGTATATCAATCAAGACGGCTGTGGCATTGTTATCTCTGGCGGTACGAGCACCTTTTTGACAATTTTTTGTTGCTGTTGTTGTTGATGATGATGATAAATTTTGTGAATTCCTTGGTGGGATATATGTGCTAAGAGAACATAAGATGCTGGGCTCACAGCTGCACACCCATGGCCGTGGTAGAGCATCTTAGGATGTGCTTATCCTTCAACCTTATGGTTCAAATAACTTAACTGGGATACTCCTTTGAAATTAACAATAAAGATGGCATTCCCATGATGGCTGGGTTTATCTGCTGCGTTGAATGTTACTTGAATATTGTATGAACTGTTGACAACCTTTTGCACTTGCACTCTGGAGTAGGCAAAGAGGACAACTGCTTGCATTTTTCTGAGAGCAGGTACTGTCAGATAACCAATCAAGAACTCGTTAGTACTTGTTCTGCTATAGCTTTGTTACATATCTGATGCTTGCTGCAATAGGTTACAATCATTTTTACCAAAGGATATAAAACTTAATTTAGTCCACACCACACTGGACATAGTGGCGGCATCAAGGCCAATAATCGAGGGCTGCTCATATAATAGAACTTGAGATATCTTGCGTGCTGGTTAGTAAAATCCATATCCATGGACTAATAGGTCATTGCCTAATGTAATTTTGCTTCGTATTTTGCACTCCGTCTCTGATCGCATTCAGTGGTTATTCATTAGGTGGCGCAGAGAAATTGCACTTAAATATAGTTGACATCATCATCATCATAATAGTTTATACATCTTTTTGTTCCTTGTGAGGTCATAATGTTGTTTGCTTTTGCATAAAACGAGAAACGGATTCATTTTTATCTTTCCCCTTTTTTTGTTGTTGTTGTTGTGATATTGCAAAGCCACGCACAGAAAGCAAAGAAGAATATCCACATAAATTTTCAACGAAAGCTAATTTTATAGTGGTGATAGCAAGAACTTGAGGTCCGGACATTGATTGAAATACAGCTTAAAATATAAAACCACTCGCATTTATGCCAGCTAGTAAGCTTTAGGAATGTTGCAGATGGGATTTAGCAATTCGACCATCAGCCCCCTTAGGGTAGAAACCTCCAGGAGTACTTTCATTACCGCTACCATACACAACTCTTAGTATTTCCTCCGGAGTCCTTGCATATCCAATGGAGTACTCATCTCCCGCAAGGACATTGCCTCTAATTTGCCCCTCAGCACCAAACTTTTTGGGAACTACAAGGCCTTCATCTTTTATACCTTCTTGCCCTAGCTTGTTCCTCAGATCTGAAATGCGATTTGTGAATTCTGCCACAGTTATCCCATATGGGTGCAACCTGATCAAGGCATACTCATATAACAATCCTCGGATGACTGCATCTTGGCCAGACTCCACAGCCAAAAGGCCTGCGACAAGCTGAACATGCACAAACAAAAACATGTAAACTTTAACAATTATTAACCTAAAAACATTATGGTGGGGTGTTTGAGAGAGTGAATCTATTGAGTTATGGACTCAGGGCAGTATCATCACCCTCTTGGAAGCAGCAGCCTGGAGTTTTGGGTTTGCTCCAACATATCCTGTCAGTCCGACATAAGGGATGACATAGGATGCGATAAGATAGTGAAGTGAAGAGGCATAAGGATCAAAAGGTGGAGACAATCGTTTCCCAAAAGCGGCATCCATGGTTTTTGCAAATGATTTTGTGCTCAAATCCAGCAATGGCCTTGGAAATCCCTGCACAGTATCCTTGATTGCTCTGCATCATGAGAATACAGTCACATTAGACGTCTCAAATAGAAGAGACTCGAGTGATTGGACTTGGATCAAATACCATGCCGAAGATGTGAAAAGATATCGAACCTCAAGTGTCCCACTTCTTGCCATGCAAACTGCTTGATGACATCTCTAGTGTAAGGGTCAAGATTAGCCTTCTTAGCACCCAAGGGTTTCGGCCCTCCCATGGTTAAATTTGGAGCAAAATTATCCAGTCCTTGACCCATCGATCCATACAAAAAGAACTCAGCCTCAAGGTACTCTAAATTTAAAGGAAATTCAAGTAGATCAATATCTGATTGTGGAATCGGAGAGTCTCTCGATCCATCTGTAATGAATGGAGAAGAACAAGAAATTGGAACTAGGAGGAGGATTAGAGAAGCAATAATAGTGGCTATGGTGGTAGAAGTAAATAGCTCAGCCATTTTTAATTTTTTTTAGCTTGATTTTCTTTGCTAGTGATGCAAGTCATGGTCTTATTATATACATACATATACAGGCTTAGACTTTGTACAAGTGTAATGCTAGATGGCAAACTAATCTACACAGTCAAAAAATTGCATGACACGTGGGATTTGATGGCAACTTAAAGAGGAAGATCAGGAGAGGGATAGCGTTTTTGGAGCTCAACATACTGTTGACTTTGCATGGCGAGGTGTCTACTTATACGGGGTTGGTGGAAAGATCTCTCTCTACAAAAAACTTGTCACTTGTCATCATCATCCCGGTTGGAATTTAACAAGAGATTGCGATGAAGAATATATAATAATTCAAGAAGATATTGCGATGCAAGACGAGGTTAATTAAGACTGCCAAGTGCCAAACCACCTTGTACATAGAATTACTGTAGGAGAGTACGTAGTATCCAAACATATTTAATTATAACATGCATGCATTTAATTAGCCTTATTATGTGGAGGATCTGTAATTGGATTGTGGGTAAAAGAAGCTGTTTTCAAGCTTGGATCTCCAATGGGTTGCGCTTTGTTTTGGTTTATTATCCAACTATAGGATATATAACCTTTTCTTCACGTTTGGTATCTCGGAATTGAGGAATGTCACCTGACAGTCCTGGATTGAAGAACTTCTGATTTTGGTTTAACTTAAACCACCAAGGCCACGCATGATTGTTCTAGTACTTCTTTTGTAGTATTGTGCTTTCGAATCTGATGCTTTCTGCAAAAGGTTACAGCGTCGCCTAAGGCATTATGTAATTATGCCCATGCAGTCTGCAACTGTGACATACAAACATGCTTACATACATAATAAGAACAAGTCTGAAATTAAGATGTACCTTCATGGGTTATTCGATATTTGGCTTTTGGAAGTACTGCACAAAAGTATTTTACATACAGTCCAACGAAGTATTCTCCCAAAAGCAGCTTTCACGGTTTTTTCAAATGATTTTGGACTCAAATCCAGCAATGGCCTTGGGAATCCCTTAGCACCTAAGGGTGTTGGTCCTCCCATGGTTAAATTTGGAGAAAACTTGTCTAATCCTTGACCCAAATAATATTCATATAGAAAAAGAAGGAAATTCAAGAAGTTGATTGTGGGATTGGAGAGTCTCTAGATTTCTCTATGATGCGTGGAGAATAATAAGTTGGAGCTAGGAGGAGGATCAGAGAAGCAAGAACAGTAGCTATATATGGTGGTGGAAGTAGATAGCATCATGGTTCTTGTTTCGTTCAGTTAATTTTTCTTCGCTAGCTAGCGACGCAACTGATGGGCTTGCTCTTATATTCTCTTGTCTATGTGTGCTGTACAATTCATTTCTTTCTAATTAAGCTCAAATGTTTCAGATCTCTTTCTTAAGACTTGCAAATGCAATTGGTATGAAACCATCAATTTGTTTTCCTTTTCTTTTATTGACGAATTAAAGTTAATGCTCTTTGCCATTTGCAGGCAAAAGTCGTTAAACTCGCCATTATCGTGTGCTTGAGTATATCTTGATACTTTAACAGTGAAGTTGCTTTAATAAACCTATTAGTTCTCCATTATAGTACTTATATATAATATATCTGAATATGTTGCCATATTGAATCGCCATATGAAAAAAGAAGTCTTAAATTGATTATTTTTTTAATTGAGGAATAATTACTTATCGCCATCTAATGCTTAAGAGCTTGCTGGGTTTTTTTTTTTTGGAAAAGCTTGTCAAATTTGAGTTGAAGTTCTTGCAGCTAGAGGAAATTGAATTCGGCTTGTTTGAAAACCACATGGCTAGCATGGAAGATCCCCGGTACTTTGATGAGCACCTTACCAAGGTGGCCATTATAACAGGACTTTCAAGCTCTATTCCATGCATGTGTGTGTGTGTATTTTTCCCAGTCTAAGAAGAACCTTGATTGAGCCTTGAGCTGTGCAATAGGAACAATCCTACTTAACTCATGTCCTTTTTTTTTTAAAATTGATTTTTCAAATTTAATTTCATCATATTGAATTTAAAAATGTTTTTTTCAATTTATTTTTTATGAGTTTATCCTGGTCTCACGACCCGGATCGCGGGTTCGACTAGTTAACTCGGTTGACTCGAGTTTTTTTTTCCTTTTTCTAATTGATTTATTTTTTAATTTTATCCTTCAACATTAAGTTGATTGAAAATTAGATTTCATGATTTTTTTGAGTTGCTTTTTATGAGGTTGTTTCAGTCTCATGACTCGGCTCACAAGTTTAGCAGATTAACCCGGGTTGACTAGAGTTATTTATTATGTTTTTTTAATTGATTTTTTTTTAATTTCACATTTTAACATTGTTTTGATTGAGAATTTAACTTTATAATTTTATATGGCGTGTGAAAATAAAAGAATAATTAATTCATAAAAAATATATCTATTTTTTTCTCATTAAATAATCAAGTGTAATTTTTTTTTATATAGTTTCTTTCATATTATGGTTGTGTTAATCATTAATAAAGTTATTGCAAATATAACAATAAAAGCTTTAATTTTTTTACAATTTCTATATATTTTAATTTTTTTTCTGACTTCTTTCTCTCTTATTTTTTAGAGCACAGTGATTGAGAGACGTGATGAAAATAAAATTTGAGAACTAATTAAAAAGTAAAATTATATACTAAAGATATCAAGTATAAAATATTATAAAATTCAGGGATCAAGATAATTCTTTTCCAAAAAAAGTCTTTCACGGTTTAATGAACAAACAGTGTAATCACATTCTATTTTAATATTACAGTTTTTGTCCCCTCTCCCTTTTTTAAAGACTTTCTCTCTCATTTCTAAGAATTCAAGAACCAAAACATGATGAGAATAAAATTTGAGAAATGAAACATAAAAATACAAAACACTAAAGAGACCGAATATGAAAAATCAAGGGAATAAAATGATCCAAGTACTAATAATTTGACTAAGCCCTAATTAAAAGAATCTTAGTATCCACGTGGAAACTGTCCAAAATACCCTTAATCGTTAAAATAAAGAAGAAATTTGATGTTCACCCGTGTATTGTCGGGGGTTTGACGGCTGAAAATAAATACGGCTAACCTCTTACCTTGTAAGGGGCTGTCATACTTAAGATTTGGGGCCCGAGATGGAAATTAAAGGAAGAAGCCCGCCGTGACATGGATTGTGTTTAAGCGGGAGTAGAAGGAAGGCCCATCTATCAAGAAGCCCATAACCTTATGAACCTTCCTTGCAAAATGAAAAAAATTCTGTACATGGTCAAATGATTAATGAACAAGATCAAGAAATTCATAAAAGGGAAGCACTCGTACGTTTCTCTTTCTAACCATAGCTTTAGCTCGCTCGAAGTGTATGCCGAGGCATGCTTTTGCGTGGATTGTTTAGAACAATCCAAGGACAAGGTAGCTTCGGTACTTTTAGCCCAGCAAACTTGAAATGTTGAGGGGAAATTAAAACATTCTGCATGTCAGATTTCATATTACTCAAAACTTATGATTGCACTCGAGATATAACCTATCTTGATCTGCAAGACTAAATGAGCGGCAATGCCATTGATATCGAGAGCAACTTCGGAGAAGATTGCATGCAATTAGGTGATAAAAAGAATATACACGAGTCAGAGTGGCACCATCATAGATCATCATGATTTGATTATGCAAAGCAATAAAGTGGATCCATACATTCATTAAGAAATGGATTGCTTTCGCTTAATTGGCTCACTAAAATCATAGAGTAAAAAGCACGTTAAACTGTTCTAAATGTTTCATAACCTGAAAATCAAAGGTAAAATAAACTAGCCGCCACCTTTCTCAGGTATCCGCTTTTTTCCTTGTGTTACTTGCACTAGCGAATTTACTATGTCTAACCTCATTATTTCCATCGTCATCTTCTTTGTACCCGTGCAAAGAAATAACACTAACACTACCTTCCGCTTCATCACCATCACCATAGACTGCCTCCGCCTCAACCTCCAAATCCTCATCATATGCTTCGTCATTGTCGTCATAATCTAATCCATCCTCTTCATCGTTGTTATCCATACCTCCTTGCAAAGTGTGGAACTCAGGTGGAGGTGGACAATCCTCTGTGATTGCTTCATCCCTCTTTATCACGAGGTGCCGGATGACTCTTTCATCTTTGTCTAACATGTTCTTAAAGTCATTGATCCATCTGGCTTCCAACTCAAAGTTCATCAAGATGTAGTGAGCATTTTTGGCTTTCTGTATTTTGTATGCTAACCTTCGCATGCCCCAATCATTGAATCTCC
This sequence comes from Populus trichocarpa, assembly GCF_000002775.5. Classification (NCBI taxonomy): domain Eukaryota; kingdom Viridiplantae; phylum Streptophyta; class Magnoliopsida; order Malpighiales; family Salicaceae; genus Populus; species Populus trichocarpa. The sequence goes on along the minus strand of NC_037292.2, from coordinate 6,452,445 downwards.
ATATCCTGCCTTTCTTCTCCCTCACAAAATCTGCAACAAGTGGTTACAAGGTATAAGAATCAGCAGAGCAACTTTTATGGGAAACCTCAATAGAAGATTGCCAGTTAAATCCACTGCAGAAGATGAGGAGCTTTAGCAAAGTCAAGCAATATGCATGTGAACGTGTGTTCCATTAAGAAGAAGAGCTTGGCGTGCAAATCGCAGAATATTGGAAATACAGAATGAAATTCATTTAAGACGGCAACAGATGCAGCATTGGATCCTTTAAATATGAAATGTATAACAAACTACATAAAAGAATAGGTCAAAGAAAAGTCAGGGAAACACGAGAGCTAATAGGAGTGGACGGCAGTGATTCAAGAATCGATGGTTGCTTGAATGGATGAGCAAAATACTCGTGATAATGGAAAATCCCAAGGGAGGTTCCTCTTAAGTCTACTTCAGAGAAGTCCAAAGAATCCTGAGCCAATTACAGGCTACATCATTGATCAATGAGTACTTACCCTTTATCACAAGTGTCTTGGCATGCTATATATAGTGTGGAAAAAAGGTGTCTAGAAAAGATTTCCTTGCAATTACATTATCTGTAGAATGATTGTCCTACCATGGCTCACAAAAACAGAATGGTCTCTTGCTAAGTACAAATCAATCAGTACTCTTTGGAGTTCAGGAATCCAGGTAGTCAGAGGACCCACGAGCCACAAACTCTATCCTCCAACACGCTTCTTTGGAAAGTTCAGAGAATTTGAGCATGCCAAAGAAAAGAGGGTGGGCCACTGAGACCTTGTATAGCATCAAGTTTCACAACTAGGCAGCTCACTGACTAAAGATGGTAAGCCATAAGGTCCTCCAGGCCTTAGTTTTTCATGAATTGTTGCCATAGGAATCAAAAGTGACAATTTCATGTTCTCTTATGTGAAAGAGGTCCATGAAAGATTCCATTATCAACAAAAACAAAGAGAAACCAAGATGTATGCAAATTGGAATTCAAAATGTATGGATCGATATAGCAAAAAAGAAATTATATTAAAATGATTCACCGAAGGCAACAAAGGGTTGAGAAAGACAGAGGATGACCTTGAACTTTCTCATTCAAACTGCCAACCTCTTCATCATGCTTCTCATGGATTAGATAAACCACTTCATAATGGCGCACTGCACAGACAACAGAGGCAATTCAATCAAAATATTAGCATACATGTCCGATTCAACAACAAAGGTGAATCACAACTAGTTAACCCAAAGAAGTGCAAAAGCTAAAGGGTAACGTGAAAGTTAAACAAGGGAATTGAAAAATCACTACAATCAGAAATCATTTCCTTCTCTCTTTTTTCCCTCAAACAAAGAACAAAGAAGAATAAGAAGCAATCCGAACGCAGTAAACTTACATCGCTCCACTTTCAATTCACTCTGCAGCTCAAGGTTCAAAAATTCAAAGAGCTTCTCTGCAAATTAACAAGCAACCATTTCACTTCAATCTACACAAATCAAACTATCTTTCTCTCTAAACAAAGAGGTAAGAAAACAAGCAAGCAAAATACATGAAATGAAATTAGAGTTGCATTCAGTAACCTTCTTCAGCATCAGCAAACTCAGGCAGAACTCTACCATCCTCCTGCGCTTTCTTCTGCAATTCAAATATAAATACCCACATCTCAAAACCAAAGCCAAAAATCTACCCAAAACTAACAACTTATGCATCTCATCCGTTTTTTTTTAAAAAAAAAAAACTGAGAACAATAACATTTCAAAACATCAAACAAACTAAAACACAAGAACAGCCAAATCCCACAAAAACCAATCATGACTTTACAAAAAAAAATAAGCAACAAATTAAAGAGAAAATAAGCAAATAAAGAAATGGGGGGGGGGGCATGAAAATGACCTCTTTAAGCAAAATAGCTTCAGGGAAAGGCCCAATGGCTTCATCTGGTTTGGCTACAAAGCTATGAGTGTCTTGTTTATTCTTCTTGTTATTATTGTTTTTGTTGCTCTTTTTGGCTTCAACTATCACCGATTTTCTCAGTCCCAGTGAAAGAAATAATGGCCTTGCAGAAAAAGAGTGACAACCACTTGCAATAAACAAGCTTTTATTTTGGATACTGTGGGAAAACACTCTATGTTTTGGTGTTGGAAAAGTTGCCGTTCTGTGTAAAAGCGTCTCCATGGCTGAGGCGAAGGAGAAAGGTAATCCTTTCAAGGAAATTATTACATATACTTAGGAAGGTGTTTCGGTGATTTTCGAAGATTTCGAAGGTTATACTTGTAATTTGGAGGATACAAACATAATCCAGGACAAAGAACTTGAGAAATCACAAATAAATAAATTGCAAGTACAGGTTTGGAAATACAGTAGTTATTATTTTTTTAAAAAAAATTAAAATATATTAAAGTAATTTGTTTATTTTTTAAATTTTATTTTTAATATTAATATAATAAAATAATTTAAAAATATTAATTTAAAATATAAAAAATAAATATTTTATTTTTTAAAAATATAAAAACAAACACGATCTTCCTTGCAATTAAAGTATCATATGAATTTTCATTTTCAAGATCACAGTAATTCAATGCATTCTCGCAAGGAAAAGAAGAATAGAAAAAAAAATCAAATCAAAGATAGTTAGCGTAGCTTAACGCAAAAGAATCAACATAATCCCAGCACATTCAAAGCATTTCCCTTTCTTTTTTCTCCTTCTGAGGTTAACAATTTCGGTAATTAATAATATGTTAATATAGTAATTTCAATTTAAACATTTTCGTTTTTTCTGGTTTTCTTCTTTTATCCCTTTATTCATCTTCCCATCTTGAGTATGTACATGGGATGGGCCTGAGTAATTCTTTTTTTAAGAAAAAAAAGTGAGGGATGAAGACATGAAGTCTTTGAGTTCTGATCCCTTCTCTCTATAAACTCACATGTTTTCTCGATGATACAGATCCTAAACCTTTTCACAATTGCAGAAGGTTTTGAAGCAAGCTCATCAAGCCTTTTAACATCAGTAAGATAAGCAGCCAACTGCACGGTGATCTGAAAGAGGCTACACAGAGGCGTTGAGTGTCACTGCCATTCTTGCTGGCATTCTATTTGTTTGATGTGGGTTCCCCGCATCTGATTACCAAAACATCGCAGCAATATACAAATTGTGATGCAGGCTTAAAACCATTTTCACCCATGCTAGCATACAACTCAACGAACTTCAACCCTTTTTCCTCAGGCCTTCATTCAAATAAGCAAAGATCACAACCTCTCTTCAAGTTGAAGCATATAAGCCCTTTACAAAATGCTTCCAAGACTTGAGGGGGGTGAGGATGTAAGAATATATAACTTTCACCATTGCTTCTTCCCCTTTTTCTTCCTTTTGTTGCCACTGCTACTGCCACCTCCGCCACTCTTTGGACCATTTCCGGCCTTGGCTGATGGGCTCTCATTAGAGGTGCCAGAACTGTAGTTGTCAAACTCGCCTGCTTGCACTGCCTTCTGTAACCATTCAAATAATTCTTCTTCTGTCATGGTTTCCTCCATATTAGGTGTTGGCATCCGACCGCTTCTTTGTCCTGAACTGGATCCCTTTCTGGTATTGTGTTTGGAGGTTATACTGGTGTTTACATGAAAACTTGGCTTGTGACTGTTGGCTGGACATCTCATTCCCTGCACCAAATTCAACATCGTACACGTTCAATCCCAGTCCCTTTGAGTGAGGACATACAATACTAGCAAGCATTTCGGGTTAAAAGTAAAATCGCTTGACCGCCAAATGGAAAGCTACCCATCCTAGATTATCTTTCCCCAAACCTTCTCCAATATTGCATTTTTTCCAATTGCATATTTTGCCATAAAGAACACAGATATGGGGCATGGCAAGCGTTTGGACAAACTTTTAGTGGAATTCAAATGATCTCATGAAAAAAAAAATAGCATTTGAAGAAACAATATCAAACAGTTTAACACAAGCACAGCACTGCAAGTTGATAGTAAAACTCAGCCACAACACCAAGGGATTAGTGAATGAGGGCAAGAAGATGTAGATGCCTGCTAAATTATACACACCAATTCTACCATGCCACTCCACTTTACTTGAAGTCATTCCATTGATTTGTTAAATGGCAACCAACTACAATCAACAGACACCTGAAACACTTGAGTCATCTCCCAAATCACTATATTTTCCTAAACTATTCCCTTGTCTGTTGGAGCCAAGTACACTTTTGTTGAACCATTGTTTTATATTTCCTTGTCAAATAACCGCAATATGAGTATGTTCGATACGTTGGGAAAACAGTAACAGTATCAGATACCAAAACGAAATTAATTTACCTGACAAATATACCAGTCAGTGGCATCATATATCTTGCTATCTGCGCAAACATATGCAGTGGGAGCATCAACCTGCAGAATATAACGTTAAGTGAGAAAGCCAGATCATTTCTATATATATCACATGATACAAGTGAATTTTCAATTGTGCTTGTTCACAAACAACATTCTTACTATTGCACATACCTTCTGCAATAATCCAAAAAGGAAGGGTTGTGAAGATTGCTCAACCCATCCATCTCCATCTTTTGCTTGATGAAAATCTTTGCAGTCTTTCAAAGCAAAATGCCCAAAATTTTAAAATAAGCATCATCTTCCCATTTGGAAGGACCAATTCTGGAACTACAGTAATCAGCTGAATACTAACTTTGGTAAACAAATGATGATTAATAAAGGAAATGTCCGGAGGAAATATAAAAAACCTGGCACCATCTTGCTTGGGATTTTGATTTCTTGGTATGCACCCAGAGATGAAAGTTGCCACACCTTTTGCAAGCTATTCGCCTTGATTCTCCAAAAGGGTCATCACCTTCAGCCTCTGAATGTGCAAACCAAGAGGCAAAGAAACCACGCTCTCCATTCTGGTCAATCAATCACATTATAAGCCTGGGTAATTTGAAATGATCGGCATAATTCAGAGGACATTAGCGCCCAAGACCGAGTGATGGGCCGAGTAGAGATTATCTAGACATTTCTTCCTTGTATAGGACCAAACAGATGAAGGGCATATTGATCTAAAACATTTCAGAAAGTTCAATGTGCTCATGTGGGCAAATAGGGAACAAGTGCAAAATGAATGACAGTTTCGTCAAAGGTGTCATATGTCGCTCTTTTCAACAGAGGTTTCACAATCAATAAGAACTCCAAAACTATGTACTGAATTTACACTACCAAACACATAAAGAAATAACCAATGGCCAAACTTACATATGTCCAATGAAAAAGATTTGATTTTGGACTTCTGAAAAACATGGCAACGCTTTAAAGCAGAACAAGCTAACAAACAAAGGAGTTGCTAGAAAAATATGCCATTGAGATGGTAACAATACGAAGTGGATGATTAGGAGAATTTGAAGTCAACTATCAAGAGTAGTACATAAAAAAGAACAGAAATTATGTATACAAACCTTTTGTGAAGTACTTTGAAACCTACGAAAATAGTTCAACAAGTCTTCCCTTCTTAATTCATCATCATATGCTTTTCGCTTCAAGGAATCAAGTAACACCTAAAAAGACATTATAACAACAATATGGACATTAACAATCAAATTCTCACAGATTTTCTTTCAAGCAATTAACCAGATCAAGCGAACAAATCAACCTCGTATGCATTTTGAAGTTTCTTAAAAGCTTCTGCAGCCTTCTCATTGCCCATATTCTTGTCAGGATGAACCAGCTTTGTCTGAGAACGAATTCAAAAGGGCTGGGGTCATAAATACAAACAATTTTCAGTTTTCTCTTTTCATTTGATAACAAGAAGTTATTATGTATGTATTTACAAGTAAAACAATGCCTTCATGGCCACAATATCTGTCTTTAAACTTCATAAAAGAAAATCTAATTTGGTGTAATTAAATGGTGACTAGAGGAGAAACATATTTACTCCAATCATTGGAGAGCTACAAAACACAGACGTAAATTCACTGACAACACATTTAGTAAAGCTTTTAAAACTTGCAGAGAATGGCATCATAGTTATTATGAAGCGTGTGAGCTGACAAATAATCCCATTACCATCTTCCTATACTCTCTCTTCAGAACAGAAACATCCACGTTCCATACCGGGACAAACCCAACACGGAGTAGTGATCAGTACAGTTCAATAACCGAGTAATTTCCTCTTCAGAAGTCAACTCGGAATCAGCCCCACTGGTTGAAGGTACTCCCGGGCTACAATCTGCTGATAATCCCAGGCCACTTTCAAAGGATGAAGGGATCCCATAATAGTTATTTTTTAAAGTATTTTTAATTGTTTTGATGGACAACACATGAAAAGATCATAAAACAAATAATGAAACAGGAGAAAAAGGATAGAGAGAGAGTGAGAGAAATCCTGAAATTAAATCATTTTTTCCCAAATGCCCCAAAAAAACTAAGGATGTCTGAAAAATTAGAGGAAGCAGGAAAAAGAAAATAGATGGACAATACATGAACGTCATTCAAAGTCGTTTTGAAAACTATAACCCTGTTACATGTAGCCAACATTATACACACTGGCAAGATGCAGAAAACCATTTCAGCATAAGATACAGTATATCAGAATCAAAATTCAGAAGCCCACCAACCTTTCGCAAGTAAACATGTGTATACAAGGAAACTACATGGATGGGAGCTGTAACAGGAATAGCAGATGCCGAAAATGGACAGTAGGGGAAAAATTCACACGTTCCCGTTCAAGGAAGTCAAAAGTTTACTTTAGAATGATTGGGAAATTCAACCATAAAGAAAAACTCTACAGCCCAAATCAAAGGCATGTATTAAAGCATAAGTTAGCCCACATAACATTTGTATCTAAACCATGGGTTAAAGACTAAAGCAGTAATACTGTAAGAAAATCTTGCACAAGCATTACGTTGAAATAGAATCACAAGGCAGAATAGAATGGTGAACACCATGGCAAATAGATTGCTATTGGATGATGGCTTCGTAGCTTTCAATATTCAGAAATTTAACCAAACTGGAAAATATTCAGAAATTTCTATATCTACAAGCACATAATTAGGGCTAGTGTGCTCTTTGTTTTTCTTTTCTTAAAGATAAATGAGAATCAGAGTGGTCAAGGGTTTCCAATGTCAAAGAGAACAATAGTAACGTTTTTTTTTCAGTTAGTAACCGAAAAGAAAATGATATGAACTGCAGGCGACAACATACAGTTTAGTTCACTGCATATTAGAATGCCAACCTGGTAAAATCCATAAAATAACCATTCTCCAGCTTTCATCCACCATATTCACCAGCCCATGGTGGCAATGAGTGATGGAAAAGGGTCTGCATGACCTTCATTCCATAAGAGCGAACCCTGGCAATGATCCACTTATATCGCTCCAATGCTGCAAAATTAACCTAGAAAAAAAGATCATGCAATTGAAAGGTAAACTCATCTCCCCCGAAATTTAGGGATTAAAATACTTTTTTCTGGATCTCATCATGTGATAAAGGCCTCGTTTGACAAGGTAAGTTCAAATTCAGTGCTACTAATTTTCTTACTTAACCAAACGGGCAGCATTATAACACATCAAAAGAAATGACTAGCATTAGCACTCAGCGTCCAACTTACATTCTCTTCGAGCCCATTGACAGGCTCCTCTGGCATGATTCTTGTCAAATCAATTCCCATTCGGAAGACACTGACACCAGTATCCTTTTCCAGCTTCAGCTCTGTATGAGGATCAGACCAAAATCTCAGTCAACCTCTCTTCCCTAAGGGTAATTGAAGCGATTCATAAATCAAGTGAACAACAAATGATGAAAATGACAGTTGGAGTTATTAATTAGAAAAGTGTTAGCCATGGAAAGAAGAAAGACAGTTCTCGTTATTTCCACTTCATGTTAATATATATAAAAAAATCTCACTGTTTGAAGTACTATAGAAGAAGGCTTTACTGGTGGGAAACATTGCACCATGCAGCTACATTGTGATGGCACTCTTTATTTGTTGCAGGCATTTCAAGTTCTGAATACTTTTCAAACCCTCTGGTCATGGCTTCCATAGCTACTTTGAGCGGCTTATTCACATCTTTCTCAGAAGCAGAAGCTGGCGGAGATCCACCATCACCAGTTGCTGAACCCATAGGCACACCTGCTGTTTCCAAACCCTGAGGCCAAGCATCAGTAAGCCTGTCCTCAGCATGGGCTGGGGCGGTTTCCAATCCATAGAAAAACTCATTTTCTCCTTCTGCCAAAAACACAGAACATCACAGTGGGTATTACAAATTCTTCATCATATCCAGAATGACCAGAAGCTCTGACACTCAACAAGTCTCATTAATTCCAATCGCATACCAGCAAGAAGAATCCCCACACCCAGCATTTCCAGCAAATCTCGATCTATATGCAACGATTAAACATTCAATCATCAAACATCGGCACTGTTTCTCAATGGCAAAAAGCCCGCAACGGATGTTGAAATTTCAGGACAAAACTAAACTGACTCGCTAGTAAAGCTAAAGCCGCATGACATGACAAAAGCAGTTATTCTGAGCTTCTAATAACAAAGGAACTCAATAAATATAAGCCAGATGACATGACTAATGAAGTTATTTTAAGCTTCTAATAACAGAGGAACTTGACAATTATATTTATTAACAGTTGAATGAAATAGGTATTAATATCTATTTTGCTTAAATCACAACAAGAAGCTCTCCTTCACTTCACACGATCACGTACTTATCACAACAAAACCACGTGCGGATATATCCATATATATGTATTATCCACTAATGTTACTCATAAACAGTAGAATCGATATTTAGCTAGGGATTAGAAGTTTTGAGAGATTATTAAGATATTTAGCGAGACTGACCGTTTAGATTGCAAGACGCGAGAATCTCAGCTGCCTCGTCGATAGGTGACTTGAACCGTTCGAGATTCTTCTTCCGTTAAACCTCGAAAGAGAAGGCGTTGGGGGCGACGGTGACCGGAGCTAGAACTCCGGAGAGTTTTGGCGCGGAAATTAGCATTTTTCAAAAAATAAATGGAACGGGGAGAGAGAGAGGGGGGGGGGGGGGGGAGGGGGGGAGATACTCTCGAGAGAGCTTTTGATTGTCAGTTGGACAGTACTCCACCAGTAGAGGTCACGAGAGATGTCCACGTGTGAAATATTGAGGGGCAGAAAAGGCGTCACGTCCCGGACCCTTGTGGTGCGTCATGCGTGATTTTGAAAACAAACCACGTGTCTGTCGTCTGTAATCTACATGGTCCTGACTCCTGAGGTATTAGAAAACGGGGCCTGTTATGGCCTGGTATTTTCGGAAGATAGGGATTTAACTGGTCCTGGAAACCACATGGTCCAGCCCAATCAATTGACCCCTTTTTATTTTTTTTACATAGTGTTCGGTGTCGTGCATGCATCAGGGTTTACATGGCTAGTTTTCTGCCAAGGAGGTGTTGGTCATTCTTTATCATAAATATTGGGAATTTAATTAACAAAGGCTCCCCCCTTGTGAATTTTCGGCAGCATGAAAATGGGTTGATAGCCTGTGACTGCAAGTTCCAAACTACAGGATTATTTTGGATTTTCTGTTCGCGTTTTGGATGAAAAACACGGCCTCTAGCAACTTACAGGTGGCAAGTGTCCAGCTGTAAATCCTGAAAATCTTTGTCGCCATAGCAAGGTGAGATTGCACACGGAAAATAATTAATAATTTGAATAAAAGAAAAGAGGTGTCACCATTTTACCAGGAAAATGTAGGTGGACCACCAGACCAAAACCCAAATTATTCACCATGCACTCTTTTTCTCTGCGAGAATCTTTTCAGGTTTTGTTCCTTCCTTCTCCTGGATCTGGATGGGTCTTCTCTCCAAAACACCTCAGTATTGGATGCCCATGCAAAATTAATCCATGGGTCATATATGTACGGTGGCAATTCCTCTTTATTCACCACTCCTTTATCATCATCGTTAATATTGATTTCCTGATTTGGCTATGCATTTTTATCACACCAGGACATAGCAAAGGAAGCTACATGGAAATGTTTTTTTCTTAAACACTAGACATTATTTACAGTGGATTTCTACATGGAAATTATTATTTTCTCCTTGGGTTGAAAAAATGGAAGCCTTGAGGGTAAGGGTAATACGGTCTTTTTCCATTGGCGCATTGATCATCAAAAAATTATTTGGGGGTATACTAGTCTTTTCCAAAAATTGTGTATAATAAAAATATATTTTTACCCTTAAAGTCAATAAAATTCTGAATCATTGATTAAAAGTTTTTTGTCTTTTCATAAAATTTAAAATAGTAAGAAATACTTCTTCACTCCAATATCAAATAAGATATAAAGTTGTTGATCAATGTTGTTTTGGTTTTTTGGTATACAATAAAAATATGTATTTGCCCTTAGAAAAGGCAAGAAATAAAGTATGCGTTTATGGGCGCTTTTGTCATTTCACACATTTTTTTTTTTGTAATTTTAGAGTCATGAGGGGAGTTTGGGCACATGCTCATTACGCGTCGGCGAATGAGTGGCATCCGCGTCATTTAGATGACACGTGCGAAACCTCTGGTGGCCTAACCTAACCTTCTGTTGTATTTCTGAAAGTGTCACTATGTTCTTTTTCCTCCTGGTATGGTGTGTGAAGGTATTTGATGGTTGGATTGTTACTAATGATCATTTCTTTTATTTCCCCTTCTTTTCTCTTTCTTGTAAAAAAAAATGCACGATTGTCTTTTTTATTTTTGGTATTTCAATTTCATTCCTCGTTCTTTTAATTTCTTGTTTTTGTTCTTATTGTTTGTATAAAAGTTTTGTTTGTTTTTAATTCAGTCTTTCAATTATAATTTCTCATATGTTTTTTTTTTATTTTGATCTCGGTTCTTTTAATTTTTAGTTTTTTCCTTGGTTTTTTTTATAAGAGTTTTATTGGTTTTCAATTTCATATTTCAATAAAAATTATGCTGTTTTATTTTTTTCAAATCGACCCTCATTCTTTTCATTTTTTTTTTCTTTTGTTAAAGTTATTTTTCAATTCAATTTAACCTTCCAATTGAAAATTTTTGTTTGTCTTCTAATTTATTTTTTTAATTTTCTCCCTCATTTTTTTTATTTCAATTATTTTTAGATCATTTTATGTAATTGATTTTTTTTTCTCGTTTTCATCATTTGATATTTGATTTGTTAGGGATTGGGTTTCATATTTTTTTTATTTATAGTATTTTTGTTCTAATGATCTAAATCACGAGTTTAAAAAGTTAATGTCATTCGATATCTTGTTTTTTTGTTCATACCTCATTTTTATCCTACAATATTTGATTTGTTAAGAAATTATGTGAAGTTTGGATATTTTCAAAGATTAGGATTTTGAAAGGTTTAGAATATTCAAGTTTGGCATGCTCATGCCTTGGTATCAGGAAACAACAGCAAACTTGCAGGCATGTAATTCTCTGGTCAAATCCATTTAAATTATACTATCTACCATGCCGTCTTGTGTTGGCGGGAAGATTGTCCCTTCAACTTTACTTCGATATCCAAACATAAGGGACACAGAGAAAACGCAGCGTGTATTTCTTTTTCAATTTAAGTCAAATTTATAAATTAATAGCGTGAGTACTGCATAAAATACACAATAAGAAAAACAATATATACAGAGACACTAAACGGTGGAATATGAAAGGCACGTAGTATGAGCAGGAGTAGCTGGTTCCAGACCCTTTTTTATCATGGTGCCACTTAGTTGCAGCTGTAGTTAGACTGATCATATATAACGGGAAGCTTTTAAAAGGCAATCATCGATCCTAAATGGTGGAACAGGACAATCGGCCTGCCAGTGCCTTTGGCCGGCCGCCGTATGGAACAATGCTCATAATTAATTTACACATGGCATGCAGTACCCACCATTGCATGATAAAATACGTTTTATATTTAGGGTTCTCTGTCACGTTGAAGTTTTTTCCCATGTATGTTTTGGCAGATTGGATTATTCTGCGAAGCGCAAAGAGAACATACATATGTATTAACTTGTCGATATACAGTAATTAACCTTGATTGAGCAGCATAATCTTTCTTTATCCATGTCTTGGGAGCTATCCGGTAAGAAAGATCGGCTCGGTGGAAATTAGGTTGAAGACAAACACATTGGCTTTGGCAATAATAATCAACATAGACATCGTGTAATATATCACATCTAATTGATATTATTAAGTTTCGTTTTCTTAAGCTTGCCAGTCTTTTTCGTCTAAGTTAGGAAGGGTAATTTCATTTCACTCAAGTTCATTAGACATCATAAACAATATGTCCTAACTGGATCGAGTTTATACTCGATTCGATGGAATCAATTATAATTAAGTGAGAAAAAACAATTCTAATATTAAACCGTATGTGATGTGGCTGGGTTTACATATATATATATGACATGCATTGTCACTAATTGTATATATTTATTTTTTATTTTTTATTCATATATATATATATATATATATATATATATCACGAGGGGAAAAAAAACAATGAAGGGACATATCAATTTAGCTAATAATTAATTAATGTACTAAGCTACCGTACAATGGTAAATTCTAACAATTAATTTTGCGCCGGTTGCGAATTGAATATTTTCTGTGCTCTTACAGTTGGTATCTTGCTATAATACCTGAAAGGAGAATTTTTCAGCTTACAATATCATGTTTACGATAATGGCACTCTATCTCCACTTCAGATCTAAGCAAAGTTTTCTCAGTTCAATCATCACGTTTGCGAAACTAATAATATTCTACTGACATAACATGATCTTTTAGCTGGCATGTGCTTATTATGTACATCTATAAGTGTGTTGTAAAAAACCTCTGGAAACTTAGTCTGATAGTAATGTTATCGTATCTTTCAGGATTTAATTAATTAATACGAAATGTCCCCGATAAGAAAAAAATAATGCCCGTGAATACACTAATTTGGATGCACATTTATTCACATATGCTTGCTAAGACTTAGATTGTGTTGGGTATGAGGTTAAAATTTGAATGAAGATATTAAGGTGGTACGATTTAAAGATAAAGTATTGATGGTGTAAAAACTGTCAAAGGTAGAAGGATATGTCATGGGTGATATTTTCGATTCGATTTGGTTTTTATCAAAAAATAATAATAAAACCAAATTTTTTTTAAAAAAAACCAAAATCGGTTTAAACCGACCGATTTCAGTTCAGTTTGGTTTTTTAAGAAAAAACCGGTTTGGCTCAGTTTTTTTAGTTTTGCTCTGTTTTTTCCGGTTTTGCTCGGTTTTTTTTCAATTTGTTCCGGTTTGGGTTCGGTTTGGTTTTTTCGGTTTCAGGCTTATAAAACCGAACCAGTCAGTTTTTTTAAAATTTTAATCGGTTTAATTGATTTTTTTTCACAGTTCGGTTTTTTTTATTGTTTTTTTTCTGGTTTTTTGATTTTTTCGCTTACCCCTATAATATGTTGATAAGAGTTGAAAAAACTGGGATATATAAAAATAGATCTCAATATAAATTAAATCAACTTTTAAATTATAAAAAATTTAAATAATATTGCACCTGTATTCTAAAATGAAAAGTGTATAGAAAAAAATAAGTTAATATTAGATTCAAAAAATAAGGAAAATACACAAAAAAAAGAATAAATTAATATCAGATTCAAAAGAGAATAAATTCCTTTATACGGTTAACATTCAACCCTCCCTTTTGAGAAATGTTCCTGAATTTTTTTTCTCCGTTACAAATTGTGCTAAACATAGATAAAGTGGATGACAAGTTATCCTCGTAATTTCCCCATCTTTATCCCCATACCAAATTTATCCTTAGATTGTGTTTGATATATATGGGATTAAAAAATGTAGGAGAACGATTAAGAGAGTAAATTTAGGGTTGTGTTTAATTTCAAGTTAAAAGAAATTAAATTTAATGGCTTAACATTTCCCACTTTAATCATGTTTGATATTTTATAGGAAGGGGGATTAAAGGGTTAATATTTAACCGCACTTAGCAGGGAGAGGGGTGTTTTTGAAATTGTCTTTGAATTATTTCTTTCAAAATATCCACTCATTTTCCCTCCTTTTTTTTTTCCTGAACCACCATTAATTAGTTCCCACGATTATACAATTATTTATTATTTTTTAGCTTTATTTAATTTTATTTTTAATTTAAATTTTATTGGACTTCGCTATTATATTTATTTTTTACAAACCAATGGAACATCTTAATATCTTAGCTTATAATCACTTTTTTACACCCTTAACACTTCAACCCTTAACTCTTGATCCATTAACATGTAACCTCCAACCAAACACAGTCTTAAATGTGAAATGTTAAAGCTATTTGATACGTTTTGAAAATTCTAGAGATAAAAATGGATCTTAATATAAATGATTTAGGTTAAATATGATTAATTACAAGAAATTAAATAATACTATCCTTGTGGTTCAAAATGAAAAGTGCAAGAGAGGAAAGAATAAATGGACATTGAATTTAAAAAATAGAAGATAAAACACAAAAACCACAATTTTTCTCCCTTTACCCTCTCCTTGTAAATTTGACATTTATTTTTGAAGTCAAGTGTTATTCTCTTCGAAAATTTCTCTCTACCTCTTCTTCCTTCAGATCGTGACAAGCACAAACAAAGGAGATGAAAATTATTCTTATAATTTTTCTTTCCCTTTACCCCATCCAAAGCACAATATCCTTAGGAAAGATGGCACGAAAATTAACCCAAAAAAAAATGGAGAAATGAATGTATAAAAAAATTCAAACGTGATAATAATTATATATAAAAACCATAAAGAAACGCAGGCCAATGGATGGGAGAAGGTGAGATGCTTTTGTATTTCTTTGACCGTATCTTGGGAGACCGTGAGGGCTAAACCTCCCTTTGCCCGCACGCCCTGGAGGTTTCTGTTCCCCACAAACACCCACCAAATTGTTTAAGTTTTGCTACTTAATTGACTGTTTTTTGATAACTTATATGTACTTTAATATAAGGTTTTTATACCGTATTACAAGTACCTAGATTCTCATTGCCCGATTCTGTGTCCAAACTCCGACTAGATTAAATATTTAATCCTTCCATTAATGCCATCGAGGCACATCTATAATCTATCGGTTTTTTTTTAGTATAGTATAGGTAGACAGGCCCCCCAAGGTCGAGGGATTCAGCTTCAATTTGGATGAGATCAGGAGAGCTTGTGATGGAAGCTCATGGATTTGTCTTTCACAAGTCGATCCTGGTATGTTTGGGTAGAAAGAAAAAATAACTTTCTGGGAAAAAAATTCGAATATCACATCCATACTTTTCAATGCATGCTATGGGAATTTTTTCTATTATAAATATATAAAAAAAACATTATACTCTGACTTAATTTTGAAATCAAAGGCATGTGTAAGTATGTAAAAATTGCAAGGGAGCAAACTAAGAACTTTTAATTTTAAGTTGGATTTTAATTAAGCAAACATGCGACATTCGAATTTACACAGATTTAATTCATATAATAAATTAATTGTTGGTTACTAATTGAACATGGTTGCTAATCTATTTGATAAGAAAAAGAAAAAGGAAAAAAAAAGATTTTATATAAAAAAATGAATAGAATTTGACACGGTGACTTTATTTTAACAATAATACATATGTAACATGATAACATGATAAAAAATAGTTTTTATTATTTTTAAAAAATAATAATATAAAATTATTAATTGAGTTTTTCTAAAAACTTAATTAGGATCTCAACTGATAATTTATTCTCTTTAATTAATATAATTTGATGATATTATAACAGATATTCTATCGGTTAGAACCTTATTATTTTGAATTTGATTATTTTAATATTCTAATTAAGTTAAAAAAATGATAAAAAAAATTAATGATGAATTATATAGCTTATAAATTATAAATAACTTTTTAAAAAATAATGTACCACCTCATATTTTAAAATTTTAAATTAATATAGCTATTTGGAGTGTATTTTATTTTTTGTTTAGTCTATTTTTTAGTATTTTAATCTGACCATTATATATATATATATATATATAGCATGTTTGAGAGTATGATTATAGTTACTTTTTAAAGTTTTTTTTACTAAAAAATGTATTAAAATATTATTTTTTTATTTTTTTAAAATTATTTTTGATATTAATACATTAAAATAATATAAAAATATAAAAAAATATTAATTTAAAACAAACAAAATTAAATTTTTTAAAAACGTTTTTTAAATGTAAAAACATACCTGACCGTTAGATGTATTATTTTGCATCTTTCTAGAATTACACCGAACGAGACAGTCGGCCGGGCAGAACGGTCAGTCCCGGCGGTCAGCTTTTCCAAAAGCTGACGTAACCTGGAGTCTTCTTATTCTTTCTGGGCTTTGGACCTGTCACTGTCAGATCCAGCGGGCAGCCCAACTGGCCTCGTCCCCTTCATATATACCTGTTGCCACTCCTCATTTTTCGTTGTAATATTGCAACTACCACTACACTCTCCGTTGCCCTCTCTCTCTCTCTCTGTGTCTCTCTCTCCCCCAACATGGGGGAAAGAGAAAAGGGGCTTTCAAAGGTGAAAGAAAGGCACAAGTTTCTGCAAGGTATGGAAACCTTTATGGAGTCGTAAGAAATATATATGGAATGTCAAGAGCTCATAGTTTTTGGTGTTATTCGAAGTCAACACTATCTATATATATAGTATTTGTATAAAATCTTGTCCTGTTCAACTTGTCTCAGTAGTATTCCTAATAATTGATAGAAAGATCAGATACTTTATGCTCTTAAATTTGTAATTTTATGTATGTAGTTAGAGGAGGAGCATGTGACCTTATCATTTGTTCACTGTCTTGATTTTATGTGCAAAAACTGATATATTCCTTAAGTTTCTTGTATTTGATATGATTCTCGATACAGGGAACCTGTTCGAGAGAATGAACAAAGCTAGCACGTGCTACGCTACAAGCCAGGAAAAGAACTTTGCAGATGGATTCTTTGCTGGCTTTCAACTGGTAGCTGAAAAGATGGGCTTTTCATGTTAATTGGGTGCTATCCTACCTGAGCTTTTTCTTTGCTATATCTTCTTCATTTATTTTTTCTTTTTTCTTCTTGACCTTGTAAGACCTTTTCTTGACCTTGTAAGACCCTGTTCTTCGTTCTTCATTTTTGTTTTTTTAATTGTCATTTACTCTATATCAAAACTTTATGATATAGATTTTTGACAAAATCTTTTCCCATTTTCATCCAACTTATCTTCTCTTTTCTTATCTATCCCTCCTGAGCTATTTGAATTAGACTACGTAACATTTTCCTTCAAAATCACCCAATTAAAGACAAATCAACAACCTCTGAAAGGTCATGCAAGCGATCGAAGGAGCCTTATTTACCATGCGAGGTTCACATTTTCTTACATGTAAACTCTTGGAGGAAGAATCATGTTTGAGCTAAGAGATCTCTGAGGAGGTAAGAGCTGTCAAGAGTGAAGAGTACTTGAATCGCATGTAAAAATGCCTTGTCTTTCTTTCTCGGTAAAAATAAAAATACCCTATCTTTCTTATACTATGGACGTTAAGGCCATCGATTTTGATTGTTGTTAGCGTATGTGTGTGCAGAAACATGCTGTTGCAGACATCAGTTTCGTTGTTTTATATGTTTTGTTTCATAAGTAAGTAGATATTCTCTCAGATCTAAGTGTGTAAGAGTTATCCTCGTGACCGCTCTTATGTACAATACAAAATATTCATGTATCCACTGTATATTTGGACGTGTCTCTTTCTGTGCCCTAAAGTCTTTGTGCACCACGAAAGTCAGTCTATGAAAAAGCTGGTCACCCCTTTGAGGGGTGTTTTTTCCCCTCCCCCCACCTAATTAATTAATAAGTGTGACCGATGAGCTTATTAGAGATGGAAAAGGAACCCAACAGTGGAAGACAAGACAGAAACACCGGTTTATTTGACAAAGTAGGATAAAAAAGATTTGAACTCGATTTGGTAGTAATTGATATATATGCTCTCATCAGTAGAGGACTGATTGGTGCACAGAAGCAGGCGGCGTCCCATTTATCTTGGTTCTGTTTTTTAAATTACTTTCGGTATTCATGTTAAAAATTAAAAAAAAAATAGTATTTTAATTAATTTTTTTTTTTAAATACCCTACATCACATTACTAAAAACATGAATCCATGTTTGAACTTTAAAATATAAAATTATATTTTGAAAATTATAAAAACATGTATCCATGATGTTTAAACTTTAAAGTATAAAATTATATTCTAAAAAATTAAAGGGTGTTTGACAAACATGGTGTAGTTGGGTAAGATAACTTTTTCTGTTGACGTACAGCTCATTTAATGCAAAAAAATCACGACCAAAAATAAGTTTCACTTACTTTTTTTTTTTTTTGTCTGAAAAAAACTAAACAACACATCATTATAAATCTATCCCAAACACACGCAGATCTAAAATAACTTCAATTTAAGTTGCAATTAACATCACATAAGTCAAATTAAATCCTTAAAATAATTATATTCAAACAACTCTTTGAAATACAACTCTCTCTTTTTTATAGTCACTTGTTCTGGTTTCAAGTAACTTGATTAGAAATTGTTAAGAAAACCTTATGTTTCTTTTATAATAATTCAGATGCATTATACAGTTCTTCACCAATCAGCAAGTCATACGCACCTGAATTGATATGTTTATAGGAAATTTATTTCTTACAACATATTCTTGCTATCTAAATTGATATGTTTTTGTGTTCTAAATATAAATGGAAATACGGGAATATATCTAACTCATTTATCATCTAAATTAATAAGTTAATAGCTTAAGATTAATTTAGATCAGGTTCATCATCAATCGGGTGGTTGTGGCCCAGCGATGGAAAGAACTTGTTCTCTTTCTCTGCACTAGGGTTTAAGTATTACTGTACATGTTTGTCATCCATGTGATGTCTTATATGTTTATTGGGCTTGCAGGATGTTCAGTGAACCCGGAAATTTGTTGTGGTGCGTGTAAGTTGACCCGAACACTCCAAGTTAAAAAAAAAAAGGGGGAATTATCTTTTAAATAAACAGTCAATTGCTGCTTTCCTGCAAACTTAATTAATTCGAACTTTTACTCTTCACGGACAAGGCTGGTGCTAAAACTACTAGACTGGCCAACGTCATCAATATCTGTCTCAAAAAAATTAGCTCTGCTGCATCTTGAGTACCGCGATTTTTCTACCAAATGACTGCAATTATGAGAATTGAGAATGCTTTGTCCTATTTCGAGAGGCACCACATGGGCACAAACAAACGGTTCTTTTAAAATAAACCAAGGTTATCAATTTTCTTTTGGTAGTTATTTTGTTTTTTTTAATTGGAATAAAATGTTTTAGTTTTAAAATGTTTTGGTGTATATTTTAAAATTAAAATTATATATATATATATAAAAAATTCAACAAGCATAATTTAAATTTAAAATAAATTAATTATAAATTATACAATACAAACACAATATCAAACAAATATAATTTTAAATTTTATAATATTCCTAAATAGTTAAGATTAAATAGAACTTTAACTTAAAGTAATTGAATTTAAACAAAATATCAATTTGATTTAATGGCTTTTCAAGCCCGGAACGGAACATGTGAAATGAAACTAGAACATTTCGACCGAAATTTATTCGAAAAATCCAGAACAGATCGAGATTTAAAATAAGATGAAAATTAATCTATTTTATTTTATTTTTTAAATTAATATAAAATATTTCGATCATTTCAAATAAAACAAAATAAAATTAACAACCATGCAATAATCCACAAACTGAGCCCCCTCCTCCTGCCATATATTTTACCATCAAGCTAAGCTTTCAATGGGATGAGGTGACCTGGCCTGCCTTACAATTTCCAAAATGATGAATCATCTAACGAAGGTATTGTCCCACTGACATGACCAAGTTAACTTCACATCCACGCAGTGATTAATCCAGATTCCTACGATATTAAATTTTTAAAGGGGTGATTTAATTACTTTGATATTGAATTTATTTTTTTAAAATTATTAATTCAAATTTTATAAATTTAAAGTTTATATGATTGTTAACTTCAGTCCCATAAAATTAATTAAAATATATATATAAACAGACCTAAACATCCACATTAATAATAATAAAAAATTCCTACGCTACAGTTGGAACATATGATCAACATCATGAAAACTTTGCAGGCGAAGGGACCAAATTAACACCCTCACTCAAGCTTGTTAATTCTATGTGACCAATTATTCTTCAAGAAGAACTTGTAACCCTATCAGCGAGAATTCTAGGTAGGAAATGTGTCTTGACAGTGATGTTAATCTAATTTCACATTTATTTCTCTTTACCGTCGTTAGATGAAGCTTTGAGCTTACCAGTCCGAGAATTTAGAGCATGTTAGGGTAATCTCTAGGTTTTTGGTTTTCAAAAAGCTTATGGCACTTTTTTCCAACAAGTAGTGGAAAATACGTTCAATAAACTTACAAAAGTTGTTCAAATGTTTTCTTTTCTAAAAAAAGAAAAAAAACTTAAAATTCATTGTATTTCTATACATCGCAATAGTATAATTATTTTTTTAAAAAAAATCATTAGCCTTGGTGTTGGGGTTGGGGTAAAATAGGTTTTTTCTAAGGGTACAATGGGTGTTTAAAAAAACCGATCAACCGATTAAACCGAAAAAACCGAACCGATAGAAAAAATCGAATAAATCGATTAAAAAATAAAAAAAAACCACCCGATCCGGTTCTGGTTTAAAAAAGCTTAAACCGATTGAACAGGACCGAACCGAACCGGTTTAAAAAAAGTATAATTAAAAAAAACCATCCCTAACCCTAACTAAATCACTTTCCCACTTTCCAGCCGCCAACCCCCCCTCCCCCTCTAGCCTTCCCCTTCCCAAAACCCTAAATCACTCACTTTCCCCCCCCTCAAGCCTTCTCTTCGAGCCACCAGCCACCCCCCCTCAAGCCTTCCTCTTTTTTCCTTTCCCTTTTCAGAACTCTAAATCACTCACTTTCCCCCCCTCAAGCCTTCCCTTCACAGCCTTCCCCTTCAAGTTTCACAATCCAGATGTGAGGGAACCATTATTCAAAAATGATTCTCATCACCATCACCAATGAGAACAATGCTTTTATAGAATTACAATGAAATTCATATGAGAAGAATACAGAGCAGGATAGATTTGTACTGTGCCATTGCTTAATGCTCAAACCTGAAGGGACCGAGGAGTATTTTATATGTTGGATTGAGCAGAGTCAAGGATTTAGTAGCCATCAATGAAATTTTCTCACCTTGAGAACGATGTTTTTATAGAATTACAATGAAATTCATGCGAGAAAATCTGAGTAGCTCAATGATGAAGATTAGTCTAGTTTTTATGCTAAAAAACGACCCAAACCGAACAAAACCGGTTCGGTTTGAACCGGTTCTCGGTTTGGTTCAGGTTATATTACTAAGGAATATTATTTTCCGGTTCAGTTGAATTTTTGGGTTAAAACCGGACCGAACCGGACTGTGAACACCCCGGGTACATTAGTTACTGTACAGATCAGCGGTGAAGCTATCTCATTCCA
Source organism: Populus trichocarpa (assembly GCF_000002775.5). Taxonomy (NCBI): domain Eukaryota; kingdom Viridiplantae; phylum Streptophyta; class Magnoliopsida; order Malpighiales; family Salicaceae; genus Populus; species Populus trichocarpa. The sequence goes on along the minus strand of NC_037292.2, from coordinate 6,430,900 downwards.
AGTCAGCAAAACATCCAATAGATTTTTATGGGAGTTAGGACTATATATTATGAAGTATTAGTCCTACACTGAGATTTTATTTTTTAATAAGAACTACAAGTGTAAATACTGGAGCGAAATGCCCTCAAGAAAGGCCAGGAATTCTGTTCATGAACATGGAGCTAATTCGCCGGTGCATGCTTTCCTGAGAGACCCACAAACGATTGAAAAAGTATCTTATGCGAATTTGATACGAAGAATTAGTTTCACTGATGAAGTCAAAAACATTTCTAATATCAAGGCAAGAATTTGCTTCTAATTATTATCTCTTTAGACTGGGTTCGGAATTTTGAGTACCAAAAAGACGTTAGAGATGGTCGCCTTCTAACGCAAAATGATGATGTTCCGCAAGTGGGCGTTGAAAAGCTAAATGACCTTTACCCCTGAGGCTATCTGAGTCCATCGCTTATTAGTATATTAAAATAATTTAAAAATATATAAAAAAATTGAATTTAATAAAAAAATTTAAAATTTTTAAAAATATAAAAATAAAAAATGAAGTGACGGTAGAAGTTAGGCTTGAATAGAAACCCTCACTTTTTATTTTTATTTTTATTTTTGGAAAACTGAAGGTAAGACATTGGGATGTTAAGAGCGTGTTTGACAGTGTGGTTGCGGGTGCTTTTCAAATAATTTTTCGTGCCAAAATACATGTCAATGATGTTTTTTCATTTTTTAAAAATCATTTTTGACATCAGCACATCAAAACGATCCAAAACATACAAACCATATTAAATTTTAATAAAAAATCCCTAAGTGGCTTAACATCAATTTTTTTTTTTTGAAATTTGAAATCTGAATCCAAGGAAAAAAATATCAAAATTGCGATAAAAAATATTGTTCAAGTAATTTTTGAATTTTTTTGTTTAATTATTTTTAATGTTTATAATTTTTTTTGATGTATTAATATCAAAAAAAAAATTAAAAAAAAATTATTTTAATATATTTATATATATATATAAAAAAAAACAGTCCGAAACATTTCTTATCTTTTCGTAAGAAAAGGGGGGGGAAGGCCCTCGTGATTTCACTTGTATATCCTGATCTCTTTTTGTGCTAGGTAGGTATCACCAGCATTGGGCCCACTTTTTACCATCCTTGGGTAACATGCTAACATGGGTCACTTATGAGGTTTTTTCAACTTTTGCTCCAATCATTCCTTTGACGACCATTGAAAAGGCATGTATGGCCAGGATAAAAAAAACATCGAAAGGGATGGGGATATGACGTCTGTCAATTACCTCTCAATAATGCCTTGATGGAAAATTTACAGCCTGATTTTGACAGAAAGGCCAAAAAAAAAAGAGGGGGGAGAATAGTCTAACATGGCCTTAGATTCTCACCGAAGGGAAAGTACCTCGAAATGCATTAGTAAATTGTCTTCGGTTTTCGAAAAAGTAACGAGAATAACAAATTGTGCCTTGATTCTCATAGCGAGCAATCGACATATCCAGTCAGTGACTAGAATGGTGGGACGTCGTCGGACTAAACATTTTTTAATTTGAAAAAAGAAGAAGAGGATAATCATGTTTTTAAATAAGTGATATATATTGGATGATCAAATTAAATTTTGATTAATTTTGATAATACAATAAAAAATAGGCAGCAATAATAAAAAATAAATGAAAACAATATTGCTTCGGGTGGGTTAACACGTGAAATCCATAACATAAATATAAGATATGTCAAGATTACATGTCTACCGTGCGTGATAGATCACGAGGTCGAGATAATTATATAGAAAAATAAATTGATGGTAAATAAAAATAAACTTCAAAGACAAATATAAATTAAGATATTTAATAGCGCAATACGGATCATTAACCCGATTGTGTTTAATAAATTTGTTTATTAAAATTAATTTGTAATGAAAATTAATAGACACATAAAATTTATTGAATAGAATAAAATAAAATAAAATACCATGTAAAATTGCGCATATTAAAAATATCTTAAAAATAAATATTTTTAATTAACAAAAATAAATTTAATTTATGTGAAATATATATAAAAAAATACAAATGAATCATACTTTTTTTTGCTTATTTAGCATTTTTTAAATAACGATTATTTCTTTATTATAATGAGTGTCTTTAATTTTTCATGAGATTGGTATGATTTATCTGTATTTTTTATATATATATTTCACATAAATTAAATTTATTTTAATTTATTAATTAAAAATCAAACTTTAAAACTATTTAAAAAGACAAAAAAATGTATTAATTAAAAAAAAGATTACCAAAATAGAAAAAGCTTAGGTGCAAGGCCCTTGACACTAGGCCCATGCGCTTGGGTCAGCTATTTTATTTTTTTAAGAGGGGTAGACAACATGTTTTTTTTTAAAAAAAAATAGTAAAAGGACACTTTGCTTGCCGTGACAAACGACGTGTCGTCTGCCAACCCATGCTCCATCCACCAATGTAGTGGCCAAAAAATAAGACCTATATTTTTTTTACAAAAAAAAAAACTATTTTTCAACTTATTCTAACCACAAACACCTTACAAGTACCCTTATAACACCAGGAAACCAATATCCCAACCCATTAAACTCAAAAAACGATCTAAACCACTAAATCATACTGAAAAAAAGTATTTCATCCTTGACCTAGATTTGCGTTTTTTTCCTTTGCCATATTGAGACTTAAAACAATAATTATAAGACTCTTCTCACATAATGGAACCCGTTGACACAAATTTTAACTTATTTAGTGATTAGAATCGTCATCAACAAAGAGCTTTCTCTCTCTTCGTATGAATCCAGCAACTCATCTCTTTCCTCCTATGAAAAAAAAAGAAGAAAATAAAGTTTTGTACCAAAATGTTTTTTTTTAAAAAATTAAAGGAACTAATCACCTCACAATAAAAAAAAAATGGGGGATTAAAATATATTTCACAAACAAATTTGAAAACGCCACCTATGTCATCCATGTTTTTCATTTAAGTCCTATATCTTTTAATTCAACCCTTCCTAAAAAAAAACTTGAAATTGGATGCTAATTTCAACTCAAAAGGACATAACTGTGCAAAGCAAAAGTTTAAAAATCAAATATTTTTAACAAAATCATTACTCCAATTCGTAATGATTTGTGAGAGAGTGAACAATGATTTTATGTATATTGAAAACGCTGCTAGCTTTAGTTTTTGTTAATTAATAATTGTTTGAGAATATGATAAATATTGCTTTTAAAAATGTTTTTTTGTTTGGAAATGCATTAAAATAATATATATTTTTAAAAATTTATTTTTAACATTAATTCATCAAAACAACTCAAAAACATAAAAAATAATAATTTAAATCTAAAAAAATTCAAAATTTTTAAAAAATATAATTGAACATAGTACCAGATACCTTCTGCAGGGGTTCAAGGCACCGAGTGCTTCTGTGTGCCTTGACTATGTAAAGAGATTTTCAAGATAGTAACGCCATAGATCATTCTAATGCACATGGATGTTTTTGAGTAAATGAGAGAGCATGCACCAGGAGATGCTGGGTAATTAAAAATGTAAACAACAACAACAACAAGAAGGAGCTATCATGTTCTGAGATTGTCCAAACCAAATGCGACTGGATCATGTTTAGCCCTTACTAATTAACATTAACATTAATATTTTTTTGTAAATACGTGTTGTTTTTATTTTTTTGCAAGCTCCTATCAAGGAAGAAGAAATTTGGAAGCAAATGAAATGCATATATCTTTACAATGGACACGAAGCATCCAAAGGTTACAAGTCTCTGATACCTAAAACTATAGAAACTCAAGAGGATTCAGGGATGATTGAAGAGCAAGGAAAGCTAAAACTAGAAGGACTATCCCAAAAAGGCTCATAAAAAGACAAAAAACGAACGATCAAGATAAATTGAAGTTAACACGCCTGAACGCCCAGTTTTCCAACCGGGCCCGAACAGGCCCAAGGGCCGTTCTCCACAGCCTAAAAGCTTCGAAAGCTTTTAACAACTCTCATTCATAAAGAAGTCCGTTCCAAGCTTGAAAAACATCTACAAAATCAATCTACCGTGTACCGAATCACCAACGCCAAAAAACCATTTAATATCAGTACTGATATTACGATAAAAAAAATAAAAACCACTACTAATATTGCTATTTTAACGTTCAATAGATCCATCCTAGAGGTAGTTTTCATGCTCATGGTTGGGCCTTTTTTAGCTGAGCTTTAGGCGAGCTGACAATAAATAAATTGCTCTTGAGATCTTATTTTAGAATTCGAATTGAAGAGATCGTGTTTGGAAGTGCGGTTGTGGTTATTTTTTAAAGTATTTTTTACTCGAAAATATATTAAAATAATTTTTTTTATTTTATAAAAATTATTTTATCTAAATACACAAAAAAATATTAATTTGAAGTAAAGATAAAAATAAAAAAATTTAAATTTTTTAAAAATACATTTAAAATATAAAAACAAACAAAGCTATAAGCGCGAGGATACCACCTCCTCTGATAACCTGGGCCAGTATCTCTAGCCGCCGCCCTCCCCCGCCAGCACCGCCCAGGTCACAAACTGAGAAGCCGGGCGTCCAAAACCCAATTCAATGCCCACACGAACCTCTAGTCTCGGGATCCAGAAGTCCCAAACCTGCGACAAGATTCAGAACTAATGATGGGAGATGCACCCAAATTGATGAGATCTAACGTGAAAACCCACCCAAGTATTGGGCCAGGTGAACGTAAAAAGGGATTTGACATTGCCCGAAATGAGTAATTTACCCGGGCCAGATAAACCCAGCAATTATTCAGTTTTTATTTGAACCCTTTGCAAGTTTGCAGCCCCTCCACGCTGTTCGGCACACTCTCTGTGCATTTTTATGCACAGGTGTTGCTCATTTGGGTACCCCTCAGATCCCAGATTATTCCATCATGAGTATTGACTAGGATTTACTCTCAAAGCACTCCAGATATTATCCAGTGATTCTATTCTAACTTTCTAATTACTCTTGATCTTTGTTGACTTCTCACTTTAATCTAAGATCTTTCGTGGAAATCCAATACTCTAATTGCTAAGATGTCCCTACAGAGAACATGGAGTTCCCAGTATGATCAACCTGTTTTCAATCATCTTTACCTGATATAAATGAAATAGATTTGTTTTTTTTTTTTAATTTTGGCTGTTGCGGGGAGTGGTGCTTAATTCCCATCAATCGCTCCTTATCTCCTCTAATTAAAATCTTTTCGGTTTAAATTTTGAGATCCAGACGATTTCTTAATAGCTGCCCAGTTTTTTTTTTTTTGTTATTTCAAACATTTCAATTAATTGTCGCTGTGCCAGCAATAGCCAACTTAATCACTTGAAATATGTCACAAAATATCCTGCCACTTGACAGTGTCGATGATATTTGATGCACAAGATTAGCTCGACTGCTTGATTGGGTGGCCCATTAATTTACTTATTGATTAGCAACACGGGCATATGATAGAAATTTTGAAATTATTCTTGACATCAACTCCCTTGAGATTGCGACATCAATTGAGACATGTTTATGTTCCGTCCATTTCTAGGGATATCGAAAACTTATGTTTGCTGACATCCGATTATATTATGGTTTAGGTAACTGAGATTTCACATAAGATTCTCTCTTTCCATCCAACGATGTTTACAATAATATCATTAGATGTTTCTATGGTTGAAAATAACATTTGCTGTTTTCTAGAAGTATTTCACGGGGAATCAATATCTAGAGATTTCTCAAGCCAGTAGATATTTCTGAGATTTATAAGTAGATTTACTGTGTATATTTTTGGTTTTTTTTTTTAATTTGATAAGAAAATGTTGGAGGGAAATTATACAATTAATACTGAAATACTTGGGAATTAAGAATTAATTCGCAGCTTTATTGTTCATATAATTATTCAAGTTATTCTATTTTTTCAATTGCTCTATATATTTTATCTGTTTTTTAATTTTTTTTTATATTTTTATCAATTTCTTCATTGTATTTCTTTAATCATTATTTAAGTTGTTTTTAGACCGATCAAGTTGATTAGATCACTCTAAGACAACTTTCATATAATTTAATTTTAAATTAATATCAAAAAAAAAATCGAGTCAATAGATTTTAAAATTAATCCATCCGTTCAAGTTTAATAAATATACTAAATAATTCTAATAAAAAAAATGATGCGATCTTATATAACCATGATATTTAAACTAGTGATATGCTATCCTAAATATATAAAAAAATAAAAATAGTAACACTTGACTATATAAATTTTATGGCACTCCAATTATAACTAATAATGTTTTGTTAATTATTTAATGAAATTCACTTTAAAAAAATTAGATACATGTAAGAACGATGAGTATTAATTAAGTAGTAAAATGCTACCAAGTTACCATCACGTTAAAAATTCATGGTGCTTGACGTGCACGTAAATATATAGAAATATAGAAATACAGAATGCATCAATAGCTTTTCTCTTTTGCAATTATGGTATAAAACGCCATCATTTTGACTTGTAGATCCTTTAATTAATCGAAGGACGCAGGCGTTTGGCGATTGCGTGAATATAGACGACCTATGTGGCTATCTAAGAACGTGTTTGGCTTTTCTTACGTATAAATAAACAAATTGGTTGGTTTCTATAATATTGCCTAAAAAAGGCCACTAAACTTACCGCTTTCACTTCTTTTTTATAGAAGTGGGTCTCGAACTAAAATCTTCTAACTAGTGAATACACACACGCACGCACTCAAATGGATCATGAATTGAAAAGGCACAGCCACACCTCGTAAAATACTTCTATAAAAAACCTTGTCACTGCCAAGTGCCAACCGAAAACGAGGTCGGTTGTAGCTAGTGCCTGCGATGCTTTATCAAGCGTTCTGCTCTGACCCGATGACCCTTCCTTGCAGATTATCCATCTACCGCCAGCTTTATTTATTTATTTTTTAATTATATATATTCAGCCAACGTACAGATATTTTAACTAATTCATCAAGATTTTAAAGTTAATAACCATTTAATCTTTTAAATTTATGATACACAAATTAGTAATATCTGAAATACAAACTTATAGTCTAACAGTGCTCGATGGTGCTAAAAATTTATCGAATCAATTATATATCATCGAAATAATAAAGAGCACAGCACTAAATAAGCAAAAGAACTCATTCGAGCGTTGCTGTCTTTAGCATTATCATTCACTTTATTGAAAATTACTAGTAGGTTGCTAAAAATAGATTCTTAAAATAAATAAATTGGACGAGGTAGCCATAAGGCGAGCATGTGATATAAATAGCTAGGAACTTTATAACATCAACCTAATCCATGTGAGTCAAACCAGTAACATTATAAAGATCTAAAATATGCAGTATCCATATTGAATTTGATCCATGTGAATCCAACTTATGTAGTAATTTTTCTCGAACAACTTCCAATGGTCGTACTTTGTTCAAGAATATAACCAGTCTGGTGAGTCGATTCTAGGATCAAGGGACCTTTTTTTTCCAAGGCTAGGTTTTTTAGTGGGCTAGAGACTTTCATTCATGTAAGTTATCAATGTTCCAACTTTTCTTTTGATGGTGGGTTGTTAGATATCGTGTCAGGATGATATGTTTGACTTCCTCCTATTAATTTTTAATTCTTATTATAATAGTAATTTTTATTTAAAAATATATTAAAATAATATATTTTATTTTTAAAAAATTTATATCCTATATCAACATATTAAAACACTTTAAAAAAATAATAAAAATTATTTTTAAAAAATATTTTTAAAACACGAAAATAAACTAACTCTAGTATTCTCTCGCAGAAAAAATGAAATATAACTTGGTTTTATTTATTAAACAGCACAAATATAATGCGTATAACTTAAAAGAAATAATTATTTACTTAATTATAAGGAAAAAAATATTTTTTTTCTATATGTTTTTATTTTTAATATTAACATGTCAAAATCATCTAAAAAACACTTCAAAAAAATTAATTAAATAATTTTTAGATTAGAATAATTTGAAATGCATAAACTACTGAGTTTCGCATTTTCTCTTCCAAGAAGCCATGAATAATTTATTTTTTTAGTTCGATAATAGAAGATATCAGTGTATTTTTTAATATTAAAAATTATATTTGAACAATTTTAAAAACACACCATCACATCGATATAATACATTTAAAAAAAATATAATAAACTGTTTTAGATTCTAATACTAATTTTTGGATTTGTAAAATGAAATAAAGAACCAACCTCTTTAGTCATCACGTCAAGCCTTTGATATTAATAATTTATTAATTTAAACGGAATAAATAAATAAATAAATAAAATTTTACGAATACTCGATCAACTAAATTCTCACCGTTTTATGTATGTTGCATAGTCAATCAATAAATGCAGCTAGCGTCGTCCAACTATTGCCTCTGCCCCGTTGAATATGTCCGTGTCTTTGTCTAACTCACGTGTTTATAGACCGGACTTTGGATTCGAGGATCGATGAATATGTAGATTCAGCTAAGAATTTTGAATTTTTTGCTTTGGAGGAAAAATGGAAAAGAAAAATTCATAAGCGATTTTCTAACGTGTTCATGAAACCTGATTTTTCATCCCTAAAAACGTGGAATAATAAGAACCACGAAAAGGAGATGGAAGGGGGTACGCTGTTATGATAACAGCTTAGGACACTCCTGTGATTTCACACACACACACACACACACACACACACACACATATATATAACGGGAAAAAGAATGAATTGTTGAAACAGTTCGAACGTTATGCCGACAGTATGTTTGTTTCCTATCTATCCCTACATGATAATCTATGAATACAAACAAAATTATCACCAGTATGTTTGTTTCCTGTCTATCCCTACCAGAAAATCTACGAATACAAATAAAATTATTCACGGAAAAAATATATCAGTATTTTAGAGTGATATTTATCGACCGAATTGATTTCATCGTCAAATCCGTCGGTAAATCCCCTTCGAAATAAAAAGAATTTAAAAAAATAAAAAAAAATACGATGACGTGTAATTTTTTGTAAACGCTTTTACAGACATAATTACAGATGGATTCAAACAGCGAAAACCGTACAGTGACATATCACTTATACCGACATCATTACTGACGAACCATTATGGGATTACAACACAAATCACAGTAAATTATTAATCGTTGCACAAATATTTACCATCAAGTTGGATTATGGGTTGACTGAGGCAAGTTATGAAAAAATTATTGAATGAGCGAGAAACATTTTACTTGAAGGGAACGTACTGAAAGATAACTTTCATGCTGCTAAGTCCATGATGAAACCCCTCGTCTAGGATACCAGAAAATTGACATGTGTCCAAACTTCTGCATGTTGTACTACCCTAAAAATGCTGAGCTGACCGAGTGCAAGACATGTGCGCATTACCGTTATAAACCCAGAACTAGCAAGGGAAATACTCTTGTAGCACATAAAAAACTTAGATACTTTCCAATCACACCTAGACTGCAGAGGTTATTCATGTAATCAAAAACTGCTCATCAACATGACATCAATCACAGGATGCAGTGGATGGAGTGATGGTGCACCATTCTGCCGATGAAGCATGGAAACACTTTAACAATATGCATCCTCACTTTTCAGCTGAATCAAGGAACTTGCATCTTAGGCTATGTACAGACGAATTCAATCTATTTGGGTCATTCGCTGCTTTTTATTCATATTGGCCGATTATACTAACGATTTACAACTTGCTACCAGGGATGTGCATAAGGCTAGAGTTCATGTTTTTATCTACGGTCATACCCGATCCTAACAGTTAAGGCCTAAATATAGATGTTTGTCTTCTACCGTTGATTGATGAATTGATGTTGTTGTGGTCCTCCAAGACGTTGACTCATGATGTATCAACGAAACATAATTTTCTCACGAAGGCAGCTTTGAAATGGACTATCAATGATTTTCCTGCTCATGGAATGGTTTCTGGTTGAAACACGCATGGAAAACAAGCATGTCCATACTGCATGGAAAATAACAAGGCATTCATGCTAATAAATGGAGGTAAATAGTCTTTTTTTACGGCCACCGAAGTTTCTTGCTAACGGATCACAGGTACATAAAGAACATAAATGATTTTTTTATTGGTAGAGTTGAAAAGGATGTTGCACCCCTGCGTCTTTTCGGTAAAGAATTGTATGACGTAGTGTCATAGTACGGTAACATTGTGTTTGGTTTCCAATCCAGTAAGCAAAAGTTTCTTAGTTTTGGTTTGACCCACAACTGAATAAAGCGAAGTATTTTTTAGGAGATTCATTTCTAGGAGTTGCTCCATCGATTGACTTGGAAGAAAATTCAAATTTTTGCGTCTTCGATAAAATTCTTGTTGATGTTGACACTGAAGAGTTAAATATTGTCCTCAGCTCCAGTGGATAAGCACAAGTCGATGAAGATGATGATAACAATGTTATCACTATAGAAGATTGCGAGACGACAAGTCAATTGAAGAAGAAGAAGTCAATTCTGACTAACTATCAAAACACGAAAGTGTAATGCAATAAACTATAATGTAATAGTTATTGACAGAATTCTTAACAAAGAAGTATTTATTTTATAATTGTTATGCGAAGTGGTGTTATTGTGTTATGCGTGCAACTTTTAATTTAAGTATTTACAGGATGGATAGATAAGTAATACAGATATAATCTGTTATTCATTATGCAAAACACCAAAGATTTGTGTTTATCGGTGTATTCCAGAGGCGAAGGGAGTTGTTTTCCTTCCCATGACACTGTTCACTATGCAACACACCAATGGAAACACCGACAGTTTGTGTCTATTGATGAATTTCAAAGGCGAAGGGAACTATTCCCCTTTCCCTAACACTATTCAGTGCATAACACACCGATGATTTGTGTCTGTCGGTGTATTCCAAAAGTGAAGAGAACCATTCCCCTCCCCCCTGACACTATTCACAGTCAACAACACAGAGCGAAATACCTTCTAAACCACCGATGGAAACACAGACAGATCGTGGTCGTCGATGTATTCCAGAGGCGAAGGGAACTGAGCCCCTTCTCATGTCGATGATGGCAATTAAAGTGCATTGAGTAACTGTCAGGTTCTCAAGGGAATTACCGACAGACTGCGAATTCCAATGCCTTATTAATTAATGCATCTTTGAATGTATACTACTTGCTTTTTTACTGATGAAATCATGGACAAACTGCCAAAAATCTAAAGGGTTTTTTGAAAATTTTAGTGCAAAATAAAAATTTCAAGGTGAATTTACCGAGTGAATCACTGACAAATTAATTAAAAATAATATTATTTAATGTTCCCTTGGTAAAAGCACAATATAAAACCCAGCGAGGATGCTAGAAGTTCATTTTCTCTCTCTCATTTTTGCAATCCTCTCCTCGCTCAAATCCTCTCTTCTATTGTAGTTTCAAGTAGTAGAACTTAAAGTTCTTACTATCTATACGATTAAAAGGTATGTGTGGTGAATCTTTTGACTTATTTTCTTCCTATTTCTTTTCTTTTCTTTAGTTTATTAACAATGTTTTTTTGTTTTTTTGTTTTTTTATCACATGTAGATAAACTCTAAAATTAAGCACGTCATTAAGCTAAGCATTTTTCATTCTTAAAGCTTATATTTGTTTTTGTATTTGTTTTCTATTTTATTATCTACTTTGTAATTATGTTTTATTATGTTTGTTGAATTTTAATTGTTATTGTTAAATTTATGGTATAAATGTTAATTGAATATATAAGGCTAAATTTTATTTTATTTTTCTATTTTATTGTCTACATTGCAATAATGTTTTATTGTTTTGTTGAATTTTAATTGTTATTGTCAAATGTTTTAGTATAAATGTTAATTGAATATACATGATTATTTTTTTCTTTAATTTTATTGTCTACATTGCAATAATGTTTTGTTTTTTGTTGAATTTTAATTGTTATTATCAAATTTATAGTATGAATGTTAATTGAATATATAGGATTTAATTTAATTACAAAAAATTATTTTCAATTTAGGATTAAAAACATTATCAAATTGAATAATTCAAAATTGTTGGTAGAAATAAGTTAAAATCAACTGGTTTGTGGCATATATTTTGTATATTTACAGGATTGAAAATTCTAGGTGGTTTCTAACATGAAGGAGATGCTGCTGATTTTTTTAAAAAATAAAAATTAATTACATAAATATTCATCAAATTTGTATAGATGCATAGAGGAAAATCAACTGCACGTCATGAGCACATGATCACAACTAGTTCTTATAATAGTGATGATGACAACAACATTTCATTGTCTGATCAAGAAGAGGCACCTGCATCGACACACGATGCTGCCTCTTCTAGTGTTGTTCCATAATGTAGAGGTGGTGTCCCTTCACAGCAGGATCCATTCACCCGCAAGTATGAGGCATATTGGAAGAACGACATTTCAATGTAAGTTTGTTTTACTTTGAGTTGGTTTGTGTTTAACAATTTATGAACAACTAATATTTCATTAATTTTATCGATTTTCTAGTTCACAAACATTGAGGCCGACCAGGTAATAACATCGGTGTTTAAATCATCGATGAAGATTTTATTGTTTAATGGAGTTAGATTTTTCAAGCATCCTGATTGGAAACTTCATGTCAATGCATGGTTTACAAGATTTAAGGTTAGTGTGAACTTAAATTTTTAACTTTTTTTTTATGTAAATTCATTTTCTTTATTTAAATTATTGATTTATTTTTCATAAATTGTTAATGCAAGGGTAAATTTGAATGGGATAGAGAAAATAACAATGCTGCGAGGAGGGTTTGAGAGAATTACGCTGCAACTAGGTAGTAACGAAAATAATATGATAATTATTTTTTATTTTAAATATTAAAATTTCATTTGTTATTAACTCATATAGAATATGTGTGTATCATGTAGGTTGCGTGATTTTTGGTATGAGGCACAAAAAAAAAACTAAAAAATATGACAAGAAAAATGCTCTGCCAGGCTGGAATGACATGGTGGTTTGGAAGAATTTCAGGTTGTCATACATCCTGGAGGATACATGGGCGGAACATATTCAACACTCGCAGTCTGGTGTAGGGAACCAGAGCCGGCAAATTCACGGCTTTGTTTCCACGCACACCGGCGGCTTCGTTCCTTTCGTTTTGAATGTGAAACAGATGGTAAGATTAATTTTAATCACATCTATCTTTAATTAATTTGTTGTTATTTATAAATATATATAACTTGCAACATTTTTTTTCTTACAAGCTACGACTCTTGAATGTGAGTTGAGCCTAATGGAGCTTTTTTAGGAGATGCATGTGCGAAGTGAAGACCACCTAAAGGGGGTGCAACAGTTTGTCGACAACCGCTCTCAACACTTTGTGGTATGTTCGTTCAACCAATTTTTTTTGTAAGTTATTATTTTCTTGAATTGAATTTAATGATTTTAGTTTTTATTTCCAAGAGACATATAACAGCCGGTTGAGCGAGAGATACGAGGACAATCCTTCTACCTACCCGGATTTTGATCCAGATGTGTGGATAAAGGTAGGATCGTCTGATGGACCCAATAGGAATCGGGTGCATGAACTCCTCAATACTACAGTCGAGAACTTGTGTATGACCCGTAGTGTCTCAACCGTTGGGAGCTTGCAATCCGTATCGAGCACCCAGTCTCAAGAGTTTGCGGCCTTGCAACAACATACAACTCTTCTCACTAAAAAAATTGAGCGACTCTCAGCGAATTATGAATATCTCCTCCAAATTGTCATGGACATGAGATCACAGATGGGTGGTACGTGTGCGTCTCTTTTTGGCCGTATCGTTCCGGGAACAACCAGCCTCCTCCTTCTCCTCCTGTGCCTCCATTATTCAATTTTTTTTTATACAATTTTTTTTTATTAATTATTTTCTTTTTTTGTTCAATTTTTTTTTAATTATTACAGACAGATATACCGACAGACACAATCCGTTGATATATTCCAGAGAGTTTGAAACAATTTACTTTATATGTCACTACAACATTGTTACATCACTAACTGAATAAGTTCATCGGTATTTTAAAGATAGTTGGAATAAAATTACAATACATGCCACTACAAATCACCGAGGAAATTATTTTGTCGGTGTATTAAAGTGGGTAATTTTTTTTGGCGTGTATTTTCTGTCTGTAAAACTATTAGTATTTTTTTTTTGCCGATATAAATGAAATTATAGATGAAAGGTTTACCAATAGATGGTTTCCATCCTGAATCTGTCGGTAAAATTTTTGTAGACGGAATGATAGTGTAAATATTAATAGAAAATTCTGTGGATAAAACTATTAAATGTAATAGTGTATTTTTGATATTTTTGTGAATTCTACACGAGCTTCATGTGGAATTCTGGCCGGCAAGGCCAGGAATATGATGCCCAGGGAGCTGATTGGTTAAATTATTGAAAGAAGTTTACACGCTCAGAAAAAGAAATTTAGGGCAAATGATATATTTGTCTTCCAGTTATCAAGAACAAAAACAATTTCAATTTGGATCGCTCATATCCCTAATGTTTATGGAGTGTTTCAATGTAAACCCAAAACTTCATTTTTGTCTCAAGTTTTCTTATCTGTGAATTGAGGGAATTTGACGATGTGGTATTCTTATTGTCTCGGTCGACGCCCTTAAGTACAAACAAAAGTCTGGTTCAATTCCACATCCCTCATACTGCATTTTTATTTCGAGAGGGATTAAACTCAACGGTTGAGTTTTAAATTTGTTTTTTAAAAGTTATTAGTTTGAGTTTCACAAATTTTAAGGCCACTAGAGACTTATATGATCGTTAACTTCAGGGCCTATGAGATTAATCGAGGTACACGCAAGCTGATCCGATCATCCACGTTAATAATAATAATAATAAAAAATCAATTCCCAGAATCTTAAAAAAAAAGTGTGAAAATATTTTTTTGGCACCGTGTAAAATCCAGAAGTTAATTTCCACTAACACTCTGCCAAATACTAGGGATTTTAATTCGACAAGGCCTTTAATTTGGAGGGAAAAAATCAAAATGAAATCCAACTTTTAAAAATATTTGGATGCTGAAGGGACTATCTTATATTGAAAAGAAAATATTCACCAAAATCCTATAAATTTTAGCAAACTTTTTTTTTATATATAAAAACCTCTAGGGTCACACTCAATCAATTTAAATAAAACGATTTGATCTAGTAAAAAACACCGAAAGATTGAGTTGTTATTAAATATTAAGATACATGTGCAAATGACTCGTGAAATGTATATCCTATATATTAAAGAATCCAGAATAGTTTTATATTATTTTAATAAAAAATTTAGAAATACTGTGTTGAAATGAGAATTTTCCTTTGATTTGATGGGTTCCTAGAGAGCCGATCGTGATGGCTAACAAAATGCATTCACCGTCGATAGGGTAACAATACGACTAAACCAAGTGCTATTTGTGGTAGTGTAATAGTTTATATTTTTTTAAGTTGTTTTTTTTAAAAATATTAAATTAATTTTTTTAATAACTGTAATGTGTCAATATAAAAAATAAAAAAATTATTTTAATATACTTTTAATTAAAAATACTTTTAAAAAGCTATCATCTAAACATATTAAACAAACAAAGACGAAGTGTAACCCCGCGAAGCACAGGCCAAGTCAAAGAAATAAAAGAGGTCCTTAAGTCAAAACAAGGTGGTAATAAATAGAAAATGATTAAAGAGAAATCTAGTCAATAAAAGGATTTTAAAGAGGGAAATCCATGAAAACATATAAAAATAAATTCCAGACGAGCAATCCATGAAACAAGTCAACTTTTCTTACATTAAACAAGATTTTTCTAGTTGTACGTCAACCACCCAAAAAAGCATTAGATTATTGAGTGCCCAAGAGATATAAGGAAACAAATTAATATTTGAAAAAATGAAGAAGAAATTAATGATTTTATCAATAATCTGCATCCTCTTTGAATGAGACTCACTCTCCTATATATCTATAGCAAGTATAAGCAATACTCTTCACCCCTCTCTCACATTCTCACCTTCTTCTTCCTAGTCTCTCCATCTCTCAAATATACCGTCATCTCTTCTTCTCTTCTATATCTTCCAAGTGCTATACTCTTCCTCTTGATTTCCTTTCTCCTGTATCCCCAGAGATATATAATTATAGAGATATGGTAGTGGCATCTCCAACTAAACTTCACAGTGAAGAACACCTGGCCATTGAGCTTCCTACAGTAGACCTCTCAGGAGATAGATCAATGGTTTCCAATCTCATTGTCAAAGCCTGTGAGGAATATGGTTTCTTCAAGGTGAAAAACCATGGTGTTCCTCATGACATCATTGCCCAAATGGAGAAAGAAAGTTTCAACTTCTTTGCCAAACCATTCGATGAAAAGCAAAAGGTTGAGCCGGCCAAACCCTTTGGTTATGGCTGCAAAAATATTGGCTTCAATGGTGATATGGGAGAGGTGGAATATCTACTTCTTAATATCAACCCTCTCTCCATAGCTGAAAGGTCCAAAACCATCTCCAATGACCCTGCAAAATTCAGGCAAGTGCTTACACCCTTTATATTGCTCTGAACTTTTCATTATTGTACATGGGAATTTAACACTACTTCATTTAGTTATCCATAATTCATTTTGCAAATGCTTTTTATTATTTTTAAAAAAGGATATCTAGCAATGTTAATTACTCTTATGCATATATTTGTTCGAGAGCCACCGACTTCTTGAAAGTGCAAGAGATGATGTGTCTTTGGTTTTCAGTGCTGCCTTGAGAACCTGAGATAAAACACGATTAGCACAGCTACTTGTAAGAAATTGGTGAACAAAGTTAACAAACACAAAATGCTGCAAAATCTACAAACCGAGAAGACTAAAACTACTTCTAGTTTTTTTAAAATTAAAATTAGGGTGTTTCCGAATTTTGAAAATGACGCCACCATGCAAGTTGCTAGTTCAATCTCCCAAATACTTCTACACACACACACACGCATATGTAAACATAGTGCTGGATGGGAAATTTCTTGAAATTGAGCAGTGTTTTCTAAACCCGAGTATTCAAATGCCCTGTCCTTTCCTAAAAAAGAAAAACAAATCTAATTTGCTGCGGGAATCTTTCTTAATGAATTTCAGGGTGAAACAAGCTTGCCTTCTTTAATATTTAATGGGACCAGAAGACTCGGTGCATGCTATAATAGGAATTTCATTTATTATTGTCGTAATGTTTGGTATGAAAGGAACATGAAAATAAAGAACTGGGCTTCCTTATATCGAACAGTACTAGCTATGAAATTATATTATATATACTAAAGGTAAACACACTTTTACGGTAGAAGTAGAACAATTAAAATTTTCTTTAATTTTTTCATTGTAACGGGTAATGGTAATACAGTGATGATAAATCTATAATTCATCACTATTTTTTTCTTTACATTTTTTTAGAACAAAATTATTTCTACCGTTCTTTTTATTTCTATCTTTCTTTTTTATAATTTATTTTTTAGTTTTTTTTCTTTTGTTATTTTTAAAAAAATCTTATACACAGACTAATTAAGTAAATTAATAGGTTTCAATGTAGTAATTGTAATATTATCTTTTTTTTCTATTACATTAAAAAGTAAAAAAACTTGTTAATAATATCTATATATTAATTTATTTGATTAGAAAAAACAATTATTCAGCAGCTGGGCGATTTGTTTAATAAACACGGTAGCATTTGTTATTATTAGATCCATTTTAAAACACCAAATCACAAGGGAATATGGAATTATATATGTCCTCCTGGAAGGTGAGAGATAACATACCAGAACTTTCTTTCACTTGAAAGTTGAAAAAATAGCCTCCTTTGTCTTTGTCAACATCCCCCATTAATGCTTGGAAGACTATTTTTAAAACAAGAGAAGTTTCATGTATTGTAACATTGCGGTTCATTTCCTGGTTAATGTCTTCTTAAAGTTGCATGGTCGGTAATCTCAGAAGAGGAGGAGAGGGAAGAGTGCTGGCTGGTTTAACAATCAATAGTTTCTTTTTATAAATAAAAAAAAAAGAAAAAGAAAACAATTATCAAGAGTCTCCTAGGGTTTGAATTTGAGTTAGTTAAAAAAAAATTATACCGTGTCAGATTTGTCATCTCAAATAAAGAAATTGCTACACAAACATGGCTCATGTGGGGGGTAAAGTACGGATCAATCCAATCACATTACAATCTCATCTCATTGACATGATTATCTCTTATGAAAATTGTCTATGATTCTTCCTTGATACATGAATGTCGTCCAGTGGTTTATGATGGAATTAGTGAAATCCAAACAATGCTTACGCTTTTATTAATCAAATAAAGAAGAAGAGAAATTTTATGTTGACGAAGCTGTCCAGTCTCAATCCTCTGAATAAAATATTCATCATCCATCTAATCTTAAACGTCAGGGCTCACATGTAAAATTTACTTGGTGGCATCAAACATGATAAAGTTTTTTCTCGACGACAATCACTATTAATCCAGAAAATTCGAAAAGAAAACGAAGATAAGGTACTTTTAGCATGAAAAGATTGGAGAATCAAATGGACAAGTCAGACAGATACATGTAAGATGGTCTTATCAAATCAGAAGAAATAATAATAAAAAATAATAAAGAAAGAAACTCGAATGCCAAAATAATGCCACGAAGGAATTTAATAAAGAGAAACTGGAAAAGGCAAAGGAGAAGCAGAGCAGCAGGTCCATCGTACTTGTCTAATGTGCGCGACTGTATGGTTTCTTTTCTTTCCAAGCCTTGTTAAACTGTTATATTCACTGACGATAAGGTGTGACTTTTCTCTCTTGGACACAGCTCCGCTGTGAGTGCTTACATAGAAGCAGTTAGGGAGCTGGCATGTGAGTTATTAGATCTGATGGCGGAGGGGCTGCGGGTCCCGGATAGATCAGTGTTTAGTAGGCTAATCAGAGATGTTGACAGTGACTCCCTCATCAGGTTAAACCACTACCCCCCTATGCCTCTGCTCTGCAAGGATGAGGACTCGTCACCTTGTAACCAAAACAAGGTAGGGTTCGGAGAGCATTCTGACCCTCAGATCTTGACCATCTTGAGATCCAACGATGTGGGTGGCCTTCAGATTTCCTTAAATGATGGTGCGTGGGTCCCAGTAACACCTGATCCCGCTACCTTCTGGGTTAATGTGGGTGACTTGTTACAGGTTGGTCCACTATTTTTCTCTTATCTTGTAATCATAATCAAGTGTGAAAAAAGTTGATTGGGATTTGATGGAAGCCACTGTTCCTATAGCTGAGCTAGCTATCTAGCTGTAGCTATCTAGGCAGGCTTTGGATTGGGTTCTTGATGCTAATGGGACCCAAATCTACAACATTAGTTTCCATCCAGTGAACATTATGTGAATGAGTAATTGAATGACCAACTAGATTCAGAACAATGGGAACTGAAAAGCACCTGACCCTTGGTTGGTTGCTTACGGTGTTCCTAGAAGCTGACTTTAAGTTATCGAGGAAATATCTCGGTGATCTGACTAAATCATTTCCAAGATATTTTTGTGGAATATCGGTTTTCTTGGGTCTCTTTTATTGGTGAAAAGATGACAAAGATATGTTCCTAAAGTAAGGTCTTTACAGAACCAGGTTTTTCCCCGAAAGTTCTGTTTCTGAAATTTATATTTTCTAGAACTGAATGATTGTTATCGTCAAAATCAAAGCTTTGAAAACAACGTTGTACCTACCGGACCTTGTACTTGGTCGCGTTGATTCAAAGTACGCTTCCTGGTTTTCATTTACTTTTTACATGACCCTCTGCTCAGTTCAATGTGCCATTTTGTTCAACCATGGAAGTCTCTAATTCTATTGCCTTGTTAAATTTTGTAGGCAATGACAAATGGGAGATTTGTAAGTGTGAGGCACAAAGCCCTAACCAACTCTTCCAAGTCTAGAATGTCAATGGCCTATTTTGCTGGCCCTCCACCCAATGCGAGGATCACTGTTCCACCAGAAATGATTACCCCCACCAAGCCGGCATTATACAAGCCCTTTACCTGGGCTGAATTCAAGAAAGCTGCTTATGCTATGCGACTTGGAGATAGACGCCTTGGTCTATTCAGGATGGAAGGAGACGAGCAAGTTGCTTGATAAGTTTTTGTTTTTTGATAGTCGAGTATTATGTAGTAAATATGTAAGTTTAGTGTCTCTTTCTGTACGCCTGCCCTAGAAAGAATTTTGCTGTTGGATATCCTTTTCATTGCCCCTGCTTATAACAGGATATCCAGAGACGGCGTTGTAGTACGGGGGATATGAGTAAATGGTGCGGTAGTATCACCTTAGTCTAGTCATCAGTGTAAAAAACTTTCTTCTGAATCCTGTCTAGTGGCCAGTAGGTGGTGGTTAGCTCTATCATGGATTCTTTCCACATGACGAGCAGATCGATAGTGAAAGCCCTACCAGGATAAGATGTTACATGAAGGTGAAATAAATTTGAATATGGAAAATCAATCTCTTGTAGGGCACAAGCTAGAATCAAGGTGGAAGTGGAAATACCAGCTCTTTTACTCGATTTGGAAATGCGATTGCAATGAAAAACATCAGAATTGATATCTTGAAGATATTAAAATTATTAGAAAATATCTAAAAAGCATAAATTCAATGACTTTTCAATTGGAAAACATTTTTAAGCATAATGAAAAACATACTTCGTGTATTATATTTGTCTACCACACATGAGTCAACGAAAATGCTAGGCTGATTTGTGACACCAAGAAAGGGATTGATCATATCTATGGAATAGAAGTTTACACATGTCATGCCAAGGTCGAAAGGAAATTCAAGCACGAAACCATACATTATTACAAGTAGGTTAGAGGCTCTCAAAAACACAGAGCCATCTAATTCAAATGAGTCATGTGCTTCAACAAGAGGTACAACAATCAGCACTTCAGAGTAGTTTGTCTGTCATCGCATTGAAGTCACCCTTTAAAATATTGAGTTAGGGCTGCAAATGATCTTTTCTGTTATCGTTTTTACCACGCTATATAGCTATCGGGTCAGGAAATACCTAATCAGACAAGAATTTGAGATCTTGCAGCAAAGCGTGAGCACTTCTTCCGGCCAGTTTTGCTTAGTGCACAAACACATATCTCCAGGAGCTCATAATCCTCTTCCAAGAACAACAAGGATGCTTTATCTGGATTCTCTAAAAGCATCTTTGATGTTAGGAAACCAGAGATTGTCCATGTCTGAAAAAGCCTGGACTGTTTGCCTATAAACCTTCCACTGCGAGTGTCATAGTATTCAGGCCATTGATCCATTGATAATCTCGTCTCTGCCAAAGCAATTGCCTTTTGTGCTAATTCTGGTTTCCCCATCTTGATACAAGCTAATGTGAACTGGAATAACAAGCAACATTGTATTATGGAACACATTTTCACGACTTGATATCAGCAATGTAAGCCAACACCCGAACATAACATTCAAGTATCACAATTTTGAGTCTTTGACAAATATTACCTGCCACAGCAGTGTTGGCCAAGATCCACCATTGTGATATGACCATGGGCTGCAACAAATTAGAGAGATAATTACATTAAACAGAACCGCTATGCAACTAAGCCAATCTACATAAAGCACCCAGGAAATAATAGGAGCCTCACGTGTTCTTTGGATCACTGCCAGTAATTATGCGCCATTCTTCATATTCCAAAGCAGGGTAACAAATCTTAAGAGGCATATGGCCCATGAGATCATCCCACCTGGCCTCGATCAAATTTAGGATACCCTCATTTTGTTTTGAGGTTCCCAGAGAAGAGACGATGGCCCAAAGGTTCCCAAGAGTAAAAAACCTAAAATCCATGTGAGCCGGCTGTAGATTGCCAATGAGGTAACCACCTTCCTCAGGAATCCAATCCACTAGCCATGAAGGAATTTGATCGGGGTATATGTTGAACTTGTTGACTGCATCTGTAGAGTATTCTTCAGTGTTGTAACGGTAGATCTCATTGATCTTCCTCATGTCCACCCAATAATACTCTCTGATATGGAATGAGAGTGCACTGAGTCGATTATTTATTGCAGCCACCAGATTCTTGGTTTCATCATTGACTATGAGCATCTCACGAGCACATCGCAAAGCAGAATAGAACAAGGCCTGAAAAGGTATGCTAGTTAAGCAAATGGCAAACCAAGGAAAAACATAAGCATGCTGGTGAAAAGTCTAAAGCTTCAGAAACTTGAGCACTCCTTTTTTCCAAAAACTTAAATGCTTAGGAGAATTTTCTCAGAAGTATAATGACAAAACTGCAAGAAAAAATTCACTGCTGGAACAAACAACAGCTCCATCTAATGTACTTCTGCAGCTTAAGCACGTCAAATGACTGGTTTAAATTTTCTATATTTATAATAGTTGCATGCGTTGTAGCATAACAGGTCCTTGGTCAGTGTGGTCAGATATCAACCTTACACAACATCATAACATCTCCATAATCAACAAAAATAATTTTCCACGTGCTACATAAGCGAAACAAAATTGAAGGCTGCACTGAAAATATTTAACTTACTTGGATTTCAAGAGGGTGTCCATGGATACCCATCCGTCTATCAATCATGCAGGAACCATCAGTGACTAACAGCGTAGGAAACATATCAAACCCATCTGATAAACACAAATTTAGTCCGAGTCTGATTCCTGTCTGGACATCAACCCTCTCTTGCAATGCATAGTCGCCTGTTATCTTCCCATAAGCTCTCAACAAAATTATCCACCACAGCCCTGTGAGTGTCATGAAAATATGTTTCAGATTACAATAATTACACAAATGTAACTGGACGAAGGAAATAACTGGATACATAGACAAGACATGAAGAAACTGAGCACTAAGGATAAGATTTTGGACCAATACTCAATTCATTGAACACAGAAAGACTTCTTATTATATACAGTACAGAGAACAAAACTAAGAATTATCTTACCAGAATCAACAGGCGCAACACGCCCAATGGCCGATTCACCAAAATCAGGATCCAAAACCTCCTCAAAACCTCCATCACTACCATCAAGAGGCACTGTTTTAACTTTAAAACTTGCTGGCATTAACCCTTGCCCAGGACTGTAA
This sequence comes from Populus trichocarpa, assembly GCF_000002775.5. Classification (NCBI taxonomy): domain Eukaryota; kingdom Viridiplantae; phylum Streptophyta; class Magnoliopsida; order Malpighiales; family Salicaceae; genus Populus; species Populus trichocarpa. The sequence goes on along the minus strand of NC_037292.2, from coordinate 6,407,798 downwards.
CAGTCCACTGTTTTCTCCCAGCTCTGACATACACAAGAGAGAAGTTTAAGTTTAAATTGATTTTTGAAGAATTGCTACTTGTCATTCTCTCTTTTTATCCCCCATAAAAAGCAATCTCTCTCTCTCTCTCAGTGTGTTTTTTCTTTTGATAAACATAAAAAAGTAACATGTAATGGGCTAATTTTGGTGAAAATTGCAATTATTGATGCATCATTTCAAAAGTTCAACTTCCCCAAGTTAAAGTTCTAAGCTATTGTCACTTTTTTTTTTTGGAGATGAAATGCATCCTCCATGGAGTTGGCAATATTATCATCACAGCCTGTTGCCCATAAATTTGGTTTCTGCAGAAGGTGGCTATTCTTTAAGGCAGTAGTCACAAACATGGAAAGCACTATGAAAAGTGAGTATAAATGTGTAAGCAACATGAAAAGTGTGAATCAATGCGACCACTGCAAAAGTGTTATGCTGTAAAAGAACATCAAATGTATGCCAAAGCAACAGATCTTTGTTTCAAATGCAAACACAATTGCCACTTTATTAAGCAGCAGAACATCAGAACGTAACTCAAATGTGAGCACAGACAAAAATACACACTACATATGCAAAAAAATAAGTAAGGGAATGTTTGGCTTAATATACCTGCAACTGCAAAGTGTGAAGAAGAAAATTCTTCACAATCTCCATTTCTCCATTAAGCAAAAAAGCAAGTGCGGATGGAACAAAATCACGAATGAAGACTTGGTCATAATTCAACGGTTGCCTGTCGGCAGGATCATTAGCAGCGACAGTCCCTACTGGATTCCCACAGTAATTCACAATGGTGCCTCGAAGCAACTGCCACGCTTCCTTCTCGATCTTAGACACCTCTCTCTCAACAACCTTAGGAGTTGTGCTCTCATTCAAACCCTTGAAGAAGTTTGTATTTACTTCGGATCCATTAATCTCCACCCTATTACTAGATGTTTCCTCTTTTCCTTCTTTAGCTACATCACTTTCTGTTTCAATCTTTTCTATCACTAAAGGCTTCACATTCAACCCTCCTTGAATGTAAATACTCTCAAATCCTTTCGTATTAACATGACCCTCTACCGAAGTCGAATGATTCCTAATGTCTGACGCTACTTTGGGAATTACTAAAACACCCCTTGAACTACTACCCTTATCGACAAGAAAACCTGAACTAAAACCCCTAGCATGACCCCAATTCCAATCGCAGACATTAAAACCTCTGCGATCCAGATTAACTATACATTTATGACCCGTATCTTGTGACCAACTACGGTTATTACAGCAGTGGAATTCATGATTATATACCGATTTCGGGTGTGATTTCGACAAATTGGTATGAATGACTGAATTATTATTAGATCTTGAGAGAGAAACCCCAAAATGTGAAAAACTTCGGTAACTAATTATGATTCTGCAACAGGGTTTCATTGTTGAGATACCAATACAACTACTACTGTTCATCTTTTATTTTTATCTTTTTTTATTATTATTTATATCTATATATAAATGTAGAGTGTAATTAAACTTCTGCTAGCTTGAAAAAAATGAAAAACAGAGTATTTATTAAATATAGATAATGACTAAAAAAAACACAAAAACTGAAAATTAAGATATAATTAAGAAAAAAGAACTGAAATTTGAAAAGTTTGTTACTTACAGTTAGAAGAGACGTTGAAGAAAAGCTGTGTGTGTGTGAGAGAGAGAGAGAGAGACCGCGTTTAGAATGATAGATTTTGGAGGGGGTACCCCAGCTGGGTTTATATAGAGGAGTTGAAGGAAATTCCCATTTCCTGAGTGCGGGGCCTACGTGGTATGTTATTACAATAATATCCCTGCTCGTGCTTCTGGATCTTTTAGATGATGTTACACGAATAGCCTTCGCATTTTTCCAAAATGTCATGAGTTGTAGTCATCTCGTGGTGACATGTAGCCCCACCAATGGATGGATTTAATTTTTATTTGTAAAAGCTATCTTAGAAATATGTTTTGGCTAGAAGAAAAGGGTAATTTACATGATAATGAATGGATTTTTCATTGAAAATGTTAAAATATTATGTATTATCAATTCATAAATGTGATTGTATCATCATCAATGTGAAAACAAAATATTCATGTTTTTTTTATAGCTAGGCATCAATCTTATTTTGTTTTTATAACTGGTTTTATCTTTCTTGAAACAATTAAATTATAAATTTTATTATATTGTTTTTTAATTATTTTCTTATTTTAAAAAATATTTATTATTATAATTACAAGAATACGAGAGCTGTAATAAATTATTTTTACGAGGTTTGAGTGTGAAAATAAATCATGAAACTTTAGATGAGAAAAAAGCTAAGGTTGTGTTTAGTTAAAAAACATGAGAGGGGGAGGAAAGCGGGTGGAAAGAATGAAGGGCAGCTTAGGTGGTGCAAGAAGTATACTATTCAAATATTTGGTTTTGGATAAAGGGTAAGATGGTCTTACGGGTAACGTGGTTTGCTTTTGACAAGGGACCACAAAGGTCGGTTCCGGACGCAGTAAAGAAAATGTGCAGAAATCAAGAAACGTCAGGCTTTGTCTTTTTATACACACACACACATGAAAATAATGTAAGAGGAAAAGAAAAGAAACAAAAAAGATATATTGATTCTGGCAGAGAAAATTACTTTTATGGCTAAAATTTTATCGCGATATTTTTAAAAGTCAGATTTTTTTTTTGTTGAAAAAAAGTTTTGAACTTTCTCATTTATAAGCGTTTTATCAATCTTTTGTGCGCAGAATTTGGCATGTCAATTTTGTTTTTTAACGTATCAAATCTGTTGTGTTTAAAATTAAATCTAATTTTATGAAATTATATTTTTATATTATGTTAAGTAATTCAAAAAAAAAGAGAGAGAGAAGGTTAGAGTCTTATTAACACTGGATAATGTGATTATAAATAATTTTAAAAATTGATTTAATTTAAATATAAAAAAATTATATATAGGCTAAACTAAAAAAAAAAATTATTTTACTCTTAATAAATAAAATAAAAATCTAAACAGATTGGCATTTGTTTTTGTTAGTAAAAATGGCCATGTTACTTGATTCTAGCTATAACATTCTCCAGCTTTCACATCGGAGAGTGAGTGAATAACTAAAAGAATGCGTGCTCATCCACAAGTAGCGAATCACAGTGGCATGAGGGACTTGGACTCCATTCTCAAGAAATAGTTAGTTTAGTTGGTGCATGGCGTTTTAGCTAGCTGGGCTGGCTTTTCATGATGGATCGCCCTAATGTGTAATTGCTGGAACACAAGCAGTTTGCTTGGAATATACAACGGAGCAGCTGGGAAATCAACACATGCTCAAGGGAACCCATTGCAAAGCTTCAGACTTGGTAAATTATACAATACAGGTACAGTAGGGATCTCACCCTGAGAATATAAAACAAATCCTGGCAGTCGACGGGAGTTCCTCGAATTCATTTCTCGAGGCATTGAGAAATTTTATATCCAAAGGTATTTAGTAAAACCAGCAACGGATTGGATCAATTTCTTTTCTAAAAAAAGAGGCTTTCTGCTAGCAATTTCACTGTATCCAAAGGTGATTAACCCATTTCTTAAAAAAGAAAAAGAAAATGATTATTTTTTTCCAGTATTAGCTCATGTTCATCATTGTTGGGGCGTGGCTCAATTCTCTGATAATTTTTATATTCTCCACCTGTCTTCTCCAGATTTGTCAAATGCCGTGGGCCCAATCCAGGTAAAAACTAAAGGAGAAATTGTGGGAAAAAAAGGTGATAAATTAATGTCATTATCTGAAAAAATTGGTACATTTTTTTTTAACTCTCTGGAGTTTTGAGTTCGTACTAGAATCGACTCGTATCAAATAAGCCTGCCAGCACTACCCAGTATCATGAACCCATGTAGAAGGAAGATTAGGCCCTTAGAATTTATATGTAGAGAAATATGGGTTCGTGAAACAGAAGTTGTTAACTTTGATTAGGCCCATATACACTGGCAGAGAAAATTACAGGCCCATGTATAAATGAACACACCGCACCTTTTGAGACTATACTGGTTTAATAAAGCAACTCGTATTTTAAGGTAAACTAAACCCACATGTTTCGTCAAAGCTAAAATCAACACTGATAAAATATTCTAAGTAATCACTCCACCATTTCTTTTCAAAATTATCGAGTCAAACTTTTTCATGTTGAATTCAACGTTTTCGATGGCGTCAGCAATGATCAACTTCTTCCCCTGGATGCATGATGCCTGCCAGTGGAATAATTTTTACTCTATCAAATTCAGGAGGCTGGCCCGTGATTATTATTTTTTTTAGTATAATGTAAAACTAATTATCATTCGTTTAGTTATAACAACCACGTTTGTTAATTCTAACTAATATAAAATCTTCAACTCTCAGATGGGAAAAGGAGTAAATAATTGAAGAAAGCTTGCCTATTCCACCCACCAAGCAGCAAGTTACAGTGGCGTAGGGACCTGATATAAAAATCATCTGTTTTTTTTAAAAAAAAATATTTTAAAAAAAGTTGATTTTTTTTATTTTTTTATTTCAAATTGATTTTTTTATGTTTTCAAATTGTTTTTATATTTAAAATAATTTTTAAAATATATAATTTTAATATATTTTTAAAAAAAATATTTCAAAAAAATAATTACTACCCTATTCTTAAATTCTCTATAGTGATGTGGGTGTAGAGTGTCGGCTGACTTGACCTTTCTTGCAACTAGATCACCTGTTCAAGACAGCCCAGTCCGCGTTGTAGAGAAATCTTAAATCGTAGGATTCGTTTACACATGTTATCCTTGTTTATCACAAGATATTGGCCTCGGAAGGCGACAGCCAAAATTTTGGCCAGGTTTCTTTATAGTTTGAAGTTTTTTAGCTGCCACGAGCTTTTAAATAATTTGCAAGAAATGACAATTTTTATGCGAACCCGGCCTTTGGAATAAAGCAATTTTAATTGTTTTTTTCTATGGATTCCACTGTTTATAATTGAGTAATTGATGAGAAATTAAATCAAGACAGCTTAATAGACTAGTTTTAAGTGAATGCTACATTGTGGGTTAGATTAAAAAAAAATAGATGTAACAAAAAAAAATTAGATCATAAAAAATTATTTTATATTATTATTAAACTTCATCTTGCGGATCAACCTTGAGATTTTTTTTATTTAATTTATTGTCTAACTCGGGTTTAAAATTAAACCGTGTAAGAGTTGAATCAATATATCGACTCAGTCAACTTGACCAGTTCAAAAACAACCCAGTTAACAAAGAAAAAATATGATGATGAAATTGAAAAAATAATGATGGAATTGACAAAAAAACCTCTTGACCCACTTATTGTCTAACCCGAGTTTAAAATTAAATTATGTGAGAGTTGCTTCAATGTAACCTTATCAACTTGATCGGTTAAAAAATAACTTGACTAGCTAATAAAAAACATTTGAGAATGAAATTGAAAAAAAAAACGATGAAAATGATAGGAGAAAAACCTTTTGAATTGATTTTTTATCTAACTTGAGTTTAAATTTAAATAATATGAGAATTACTCCGATGTGATCTAATCAATTTGATTAGTCCAAAACAACCTAAATGATTATTAAAAAAATTTAAAGATAAAATTAAAAAAAATAGTTGAATTGAAAAAAAAGGATGCTTCATTATTCAAGTGATCATTGAAACTCCATCAGGCTTTTAATTGTTTTTTTGTTTTACAAGGTAATTAGTATGTGTAATTATATCTTAAATTGAAATGGTTATATATCAAACACAATACCATGCCCCTCGAGCGACCCATGGAAACTCTTAATGAAATTAAAATTTATTTCTTAGTTTATTTATATTTTTTCTTATTCTTCCTATGAAAACATGATTTTGACACTAATTATCAATAACTCTAAAACGCGTGGGGAAAGCACCGTAGCTTTCCCCACATGTTTTTTTTTGGCTTTTATTCCTTTTTTTTCACATGTTTTCTCTCTTTTTTTCAAAATTGACTTTTTTTTTTTTAATTTTTTTTTCAAAATTATCTTTGCTAATTTTTTTAAATATTGAACTGGTTGAAAATTTAGCTATGTAGTTTTTTTCTTTAAAACATTGTGAATTGCTACAATATTTCTCTATATGGTTTTTTTCTTTCTTTTTATGATTTTTTTTTCAAACTGGTCTTTGTCGATTTTATTTTTTTTTATATTGAGCTGGTTGAGAATTTAGCTTCGTATTTTTTTCAAAAATAACATTGTGGATTGCTACAATGTTTCCCCCACATGATTTTTGTTTTGCTGTAGTATTTCTCCACATGTTTTTTTTAAAAAATTATCTTTGTCGAATTTATTTTTTCAATATTGAGCCGGTTGAGAATTGAGCTTTAGCTTTCCCAATATATTTTTTTTTCAAAATTGTCTTCTTCTATTTTTGTTTTATTTCCTTTTTTTTTGTTTTTTTTTTCAAAATTGTTTTTGTCGATTTTATTTTTTTAATATTGAACTAGTTGACAATTTAGCTTTGTAGTTTTTTCTTTTAAAACACTGTGGATTGCTACAGTGTTTCCCCACATGTTTTTTTTCCTTTTTTTATGATTTTTTTTTTAGAATTGTCCTTGTCGATTTTATTTTTCTCATATTGAGCTGGTTGACAATTTAGCTTCGTAGTTTTTTCTCTAAAACATTGTAGATTGCTACAGTATTCCCCCACATGATTTTTTTTTGTTATGATATTTTTGAAAATTATTTTTATCGATTTTATTATTTCTAATATTGAGCTGGTTGAAAATTACAACTTTAAAATCCTCATGAAACACTATAGATTGCTACAGTGTTTCCGTGCTTTGTTTTTTTTCCCTTTCGTTTTTTTTCTATTTTTTTAAAAATTATCTTTATTGATTTTATTTTTTTAATATTAAGCTGTTTGAGAATTTAGCTTTATAGTTTTTTCCTTGAAAATATTATGAATTGCAACAGTTTTTCTTCATATAATTTTTTTTATAATTTTTTTCACAAACTCACGATAATGCACAAGCCCGCGTCATTGCGTAGGCATGACATGTAGTAGATATCGATAGCTTGCAAGTTATAACTTTCTTCTGGCATCATGTTTCTCATACCAAACCCTTTCGGTGCCAAACCATATAACAACACCCTCACTTTCGAACATTGCTGAATATATGAATACTTAAAACCTAACCAAGGAGCTGGCATTGTTAACATTCCAAACCTTTCTCCTTTACTATGCTTATAATTAAACGTTAGGAACCCAGAACATCAACAACCGCGTCACCAAGTTATCTGTACAGAGAGACGAGTGAAGGATGGTGGAAAAGTTTCAGATTGTGGCTGACATATCGCAGTAGCAAGTACAATCGCCGTATCAATGCCGTAAGCATTATTAGCAAGCAAGAAAACATATTGCTCATTTCGTACGTTACATGGCATTGTTCTTCACATTGTTCAAAATGAACTCTGGGTCAAGAACATGTAACATGCTGGTTTAAACTGGCGAAGCACGCAATTAATCCTCACTTATCTATCAAATCAGAGTCAAATATATTAGAAATAATTTTTTAAAATATTTTTAAAAATCAATTACTATTATATTTTTAAATACTATCTTTTAGACTCACACACATCTATCTAAAAGAATTTTAATAACACCAACCCTTTTCTGATGTTACCTATTGTATTGATATAAATCCATAAAAATTACCAATGAAGAAATTCTTGTTCTAACTCCATCTTGGCGTTATTCATGGATGCTATTAAGAAATGCTGATTTATATTAATCTCGCTTTCATAAGCATGCTGGTGGGGGTGACCATATTGGAAACAGTAAACAATACAAATGACTCTGGGTTTTTCAGCCCTTCTGTTTTTTTCTTTATGGGACGCTGCATGATGGTTAAAATTACATCATTGACTTAACCCACTAATTAAATTGTTTTTCCTATGAAGAATTAAACCTCCTAACTTTTCCATTTACGATTCACAAAAATATTACAAAGTAAAACTTTGGAGTAAATTATCATCAATCTCATATAAACAACCGCGATTATTCCAAGAATTTCCAGCATCCTTCCATAACTAGCAATCACAGAATAAAAATTTTGTTTGTACTTTGTATGGAACGTAAAAGGTCCATATATACATGATAAGGCCTAGGATTCAAAACACACACAAGAATTGCTCGACGTAAGAAGCTGTTTCTTAGCGTGAAAAAGAAATAAAAACAAAAGGAAGACACCAAAATAATGTGATCATATATACATGAAAAGACTTCTTTTGTATTTTGTCTAAAATAACCCCACCAAAGATATATACAAATCCATACTATTATCTATATAGAAAAAGTTTCTCATCAAATTGGCCACCGATGGATAACCATGATTAATCAAAACATACGTTCCTACTTAAAGTGGAAGGCCAGAAGAATCATTTACTTAATTTGTTACGGGCTGGGAAGCTCTTCTGTTCGTTTCTGTTCCTGATCTTGAAATTGAAAGAGATTACCAGTAACTTTTGCTAGCCACTCGTTAACTTGTGGCTGTGGAGCTAAGCTCTTGGTAGCCTCAAATAAGCTGCATAGTGACTTAGCTTTCACATGACTTAGCTTTCACATGAAAGCCTTCACGGAAGTGCCAAGGGAGAAAGAAAAGGAAGTGATGTTTTGGAGACGCTGTTGTACTTGAAATAGTAGTAAAGAAAAGGGTTGCAGTACTGCAGAAGATATATCGTCTTTATATAACATGTGCCATTCGGGAAAGTGGAAACCATTTTGATGTGTGTATATAGGATTCGACGGCCTTGCAGTCTCGTGAGAGATCGAGCATGTGGGCTCGTCTCTTACATTTGCTATTAGAGGAAAAAAAGAAATTAATTAAGCACCCATATAAGAGGAAAACCAGAACGAGGAGAAGTTCCATTACAATTTGAGATGTGTTCCTGGGAATTATCAAGGAAAAATAGCTGTCAAGGTCACATCTCATGTTTTTCTTCACTTTAATTATTAAGTTAATGATTATACAGGTAGCGTTGATTTCATTTTCTGGTGGCATGTGATTTTATCTGACAATTGCCAAATGCGAAAGTTTGTTAAATAATCAATGGTGCCAAATTAATTACACATCTTCAAAATTAAAGCCTAATATATATATAAACAATAAAAATAATAATGCTTGGTTCAGTATCGATTATATATACTTGTAAAAATTTTAATCATTTAAATTAAGTAGAAAAAATGTATCTCTTTAATCAAGAATCTTTTTCTTTGTTCATGCACTTCTTTTTTGTTTTAACAAAAAATATATTTTTTATCATAAACATTGTTTTTTAAATAAAAACTTATAAAATAACTGTCAATTAAAAACATAAAAAATCATGACTCTGTGCTACGTAATATAAGAAAAATAATTAATCTAAAACATTATGTCAGAAAATTATAATAAAGATAATAAATTAGATATTTTATTCTTATTTGATATTCATGATCATGTTTTTAAAAAATATTTACATGTTAAGTTAATATATAATTAATAATTCACATGGTAATTGTTAATATCCTCATAATTAAAAAGCTATAATCATATTTGAAAAGAAAAAAAATAAGTTTTTTAAATATGATTTTACTTATTTTATTATAGTGAGGTTTGTTTAAAAAAAAAATTTAAAAATAAAAGGTAATATAAAAGGATGATAAACGTTTATCTCTAGGTACAATAACTTGCCTATTAAATAGATAACATGTCATCAATCCTAATTTTTTTAACAATACAAACGAGGTATCGTTTGTTGATTAAAATTTTAACAATTTTTAGTAGTTAAAAAGTTAGTGTTTGAATTTTTTGACCCTAAAAAAATCATTATTTACTTGTTTTTAATTACCTATAAAAACCTAAGAAAGTTACGAGATATTCTGAGTAAATTCATATTTAACCTCAAAACTCTTTTTTATTAGTACAAAAACCTGAAATTAAATTGAATAAAACAATTTTCTTTTGGCTTCGATATATTTTTTTTCTGGTAAGATGAAAGTCTTAAACTTCCTCCATGAAAATTCTTTTTGTAAGACAAATCTATTGTAACCCGAAGTGTTTTTTTTATTTATTTTTATCATTGATTTTAAAAACTTTTGCAACTGTCATCTTAAATTTATTTCAAAAGTATTCTTTAATTTAGTTTTAGAATTTTCTCTGACACTTTGTCTTGTATGTGTGAGTTTATGTTAAAAAAATAAATTCTAATACATAAAACGATGTTAAAAGAAAAACAATTGATGACAAAAATAAAATAACACTCTCTCTTGAACAATGTCATGTACATTGATTTATCTGTAGCGGCACGATGAAAGGGCATGCTTTAGGTTTTTATAAGCTGGAATGCCCCTCCAAACCAACGCCCAAGGGAACTGCTTGACAAAGTCAGAGCCTGGGACCCATCATCCAAGATCAGATGCCCACGTGGGGTAACTCAAGGCCCCACATTTTGACTGAGAAGTCTTCGTACTCAGAGGGCCCCAGTGAAACAAAGAAAACTTCGACCCCTTGAAAGGAAAATCAACGCGGCGGAAAGACAAGTCTTCCGTATAGCTATTGGTGGAGTCCAGTTGTACAATCTTCTTCTTCCCTGGTTCATGCTGCCATACGTGTACACGTTAATCAACACACACCCTATGGTCGTATATCATACATGTACATATACGGCGGAGAATTATGTTATATGATATTGTTTGTATTTATTTATTATTATTACTAGAAACCTTGAATACCAGGTAAAATCCAGATTTAGATTGCTAGTTAAACGCCAACTGCTTACATCACAATGATCAATAAATGTCATTCAACCACGATAAGGTACTTGGAAGTTAACTTGGTTCATATGTATTTATTCAATTTCTAATTTTGCTAAATAAAAAAAAAATTATAATGAATCTTAATTCGGTGATGCTCATTAAAAAATTTAAAGTTTGTTTACACTCCAGCCCATTATTTGTAAAAAAAAAAATGTTAATTTGAAATTATGATGCGAAGAAAAAAATCACTTACCCTTAAAATCAACATACATGCTCCTGGGCAAATCCTGAACCATCAAACTTTAGAAAGTACAGGTTCGTCATTCATGGAATTCTCTCCAAGAAAGAGAATTCAATGGTTGCGGCCCTCAGTGCTTCAGTCCAGGAAGGTTAGCCTTAGGCCCAACCAGCTTGGCGGTGGTTTTCTGATTTTTAACACGCGGCAGGTCCGTAACACCTCAGTCCCCTGGGGACCATTTCGATGGCTTCTCTTATAGGCACGCGCCTTCAAAGATTCCCCGCCGCCATGCACCTCTCTGGCTCTCTCTACCCTGTTCTATAGAATCACGTGGAGGGGAACATCTTTTACGCCCCCGCACGTGCCACCTCTCCTTTAAAGTTTTAAACTTATCAAAAGTTTGAATTGTTGTTCCTCAAAACAAGGGCGAGTTTGTCATGTCAGCAAATGAACATCTTTACAAATTTGCCTTTGTCCAATTAAAAATAAAATAGACTTCTAGCTCAATATACATTGAACAATCAATGCCATCGGGGATCAGTGTAATGGGTCTTTCCCGAACTCACTAATTGAATGGTTGATATTTTTTTATAAATTAATTTTGATAAATCTTTATTGTCTATAATGTTCGAAACTCAAACAAGGTTGCAGCAGTTTTTTTATTTAATTTTGATATAAATAGCTTATCTTTATTGGATATAAAAGTTCGACCGAGTTGTATGCAAAAGCAAGTGAAAAAAAAAAGAATGGAAGACGGAAAAATGAGGATATCTCGAGTCCTAACTTCTAACTCTGCTCTTAAAGCAAGTGAAAAGAAAAGAATGGAAGACGGAAAAATGAGGATATCTCGAGTCCTAACTTCTAACTCTGCTCTTTCTACCTATTAAAAGAAATACCAAGAAGAGGAGAGAGCGGGAGAGGATGGTGGAATCATGTTTTGCTGGGTGGATTTTGTTAATGTTTGTTTTTGTGTTAATGGTTATTTTTTAAAATGTTTTTTATGTTAAAAATATATAAAAATTCGATTTTTATTTATTTTTGACAGTAATATATTAAGATAATTCAAAAATACTAAAAAAATCAATTTCAAAGCCAAACAAATTAAAATGATATAAAACATTATTTTTTCCGGAAAAACAAACAATTACGTGGGAATTAAATCACTATGAGATCATGTCCGGTTAAGCACTTTGTCCGTACGATGACAAGCAAACAAGGAAACGGGGGTTTGGAATAGTACTATGTACTAGCTAGGGTGGGGGGGGCCTGGGGGCTTTGATCATTAAAATGATAAGCTCGTTTTTATTTATTTTAAAAATAATTAATTATGAAACTACTTCCTTACGGCCAACTTATTTATTTTAACCCACAAGAAAATGAACCCAACAACGCCACGTCTCGAAAGATTATTGTAACTTCACTTCTTGTAATCTAGAAATTAGGGAATTTAATCTTGATTCAGGCCCCGTGGCCAAGGTTTCAAGAGTATGATATAAATGATAACTGATAAAATAATGACATCTAAAAGTAAAGATGGTGGAGCCAATCACGCTCCTCTTTATACTATAAAATTGTCTAAAATCATGCTTCTATAATGCAATCTATGAAGAAAAAAAATTATTCTATAGTTATTTAGCAAATAACAATTCACTCCAAAACAAAAGAAGAAAGAACATAACTCAATTCTGAACTCTTTTTTCTTACCGCGCTTTTAAAAACCAAGAAAAGGTGGAAAAAAAAGGAGAGTTGAAAGTTAATGTTAAAGAATAAGATTAAGAAAGCCTCAAATTACAAATTTCCCACCAAAAAAAGAGAGAGAAATACAAACCAAATAATCCACAATTAGACCCTCTTTCTATCACAAATTCTATAAGTATCATTGATTATTCTATAGATGATTTTTTTCTCTGGCTAGCTATACTAGCCCCCATGATCTTGTATTTCTCTGCATTTTAACCTTCGCTCTCACCCATATTATTTTCCCTTTTCACAAGTTGTTTAGCTGCTGCTGTAAGAACCAAATATCCTCAAGATTCCACATATTGTCCGATGTGTCCCCACTGTCCATTGGCCATTGATTGCTGCTGTGCTCCATGGCTTGGAAATCTAACCCGTGGTTAAAAAAACCAGGTGGACTAATCATGGACTCCGAGTAGCCAACTTGGCCGGCTTGGAAATAATCCGGATTGGTGTTACGATTAACCGGGATATTGTAATAATCAGTAGTCAAGTCCGAGACAGGCGAAACTTGAGTAGCAAACGAGTCCGATGAGGCAGCAGTGCTAGAATTCTCCGGGGTGTAACTTTGTGTAACATGTGAGACACCAAAGTCATTGCCGTTGATCCCATGTGGTGCCATGACCAGGTTCCCGGTGCCCACGTCACGATTGCTGATTGAGTGCTGATTGGTGGCAGGAGCAGAGACGGTGGCAGTGCTGGTGCTGCTGGTGTTGGTGGCAGTGGCAGCTGCCGCAGCTTGAATTCTTTCAACTAACCTAGGCATCCATAGGTATCTCATGGTGTCCTTGAATTGCTTGCTATTTACGTCGCATTTAAGCTGCTTTGCGTGCTTTTGTACTCGGGTTCTCCAATAGTTCTTGATTTCATTGTCGGTTCTCCCTGGCAAGTGTTGTGCAATTTTAGACCATCTGCAAATTGTTCAAAATTAAATAGCAATGTTATTATTACTTGTTACGGCTAAAATTAAAAGTAATTAATAAAAGCAAAAACATTCTTGTAATCAAATGACATTTGCTAATTAGTATAATTAGAGCGTGTTTGGTTAGTATTGCATACCGATTGCCCCATCGAGAATGAAGTTCAAGGATCATGAGTTGTTCTTCAAGAGTAATGTTTCCACGTCGAACATCAGGCCTTAGATAGTTGAGCCATCTTAATCTGCAACTCTTTCCAGTTCGTTTGAGACCTGTTTCATCGAGTTAGGTTTTGGTAAAGTTATTACGAGAACAAATTAATAATTGGAAAAGAAAACGGAGCATTTTCGCTCTATACTAGTACTACTTTTTATAGTTGATGTGCTTTTTCACAAACTTTTCGATTAAGTTGTCTTGATATAAAGCTGTACGGCTGTAAAGAACAATCATCTATCGCAATATTATCTCATTCTTGTAAGAATAATTCACACCATCAAATTCCCACATAGGAACCTAGCTACGAAGTTCTCATCAACGAGAAATATATATATAGATATATATATTGAAAGGAAAGTTTGAAGATTTTGGCCCTTTTATTTGAAGTATACAAGGAAGACCCATTGAAGATTATGAAGGTAAATAGAAGCATGACAAAAACAAATTGAGACATGTTGGTCAAGTTGTTCTTTGGCTCTTTGCCGTCTATATATTGGAGTTATTGATATTTTGATTGGAAATTAAGGGGTGTTAGAGAGAGAGAGACGGAGAGAAACCTATAGTTTACCTGCACAACGAGCCAGAGAATTCCAGCGTCCCTCGCCGTGAGTAGCAATGTAATTGATAAGCTTGAAGTCTTCTTCAACAGTCCATGGACCTCTTCTTAAGTCACCCATCATCTCCTCATCACTTTGTGTGGTGGAGGAGGAGCTGTTGCTGTTGCCTTTAACATCCATCATCAACATGTATTTCCCTTAATTGGAGAAACTAATTGATTGAAAGAAAGAAAGGTTTACTTTAGAGAGGATTTTTAGAGAGAAAGAGAGAGAGGTGGATTATTCAGGAAGGCAGAGAAGGTGGGGGGTTTTATAGATGTATAGATGGGTTTGAAATTATTTGAGAAATAGTTAGAGAAGAGAGCAAGCCGCAATTTGGAACTCATGGGGTGTTTGAATTAACTAATGCTATATTTAATTACCACTTAAGCTTGCTAGTTTAATTATGGCAGTGAGTGCCCATGCGGCTTTGAAGTTTGACCCTTTGACTTTGCTGCCCTCTTTCTTTTTCTATGCCTGAGTTTTTTTTCCAACAATCATCCAAACTAAGATGTAAAATATAAATTATATTAATTTTGATATGATAACAAAATTAGTATATGTGATTTAATTTAAGCTGATGAGATATGTGATAGTGGGTACTTCTGAAAAATAAAAAAATAAATAAAAATTACGAACTATTCACCTTCAATGAATTTCGAATTTTCAAAACATATTACTGGATTATTGATGTCTTGTGAAATCAACACGGTTGATATGGTTTAAAAAATATGTTCCAAATTATGTGTATATATTTAAAAATTAAATTATTGCTACATTTTTCTCTTTCTTTCTCAAATTTCAGAAATATTGGTGTTTATCCTCTTCAAACAAGAGCAATCTCCATTTTCCATTTTCTTGTGAATGATTTATTTAGATAATGATTATTTTTTAAAGTATTTTTTGTTTGGAAATATATTGAAATAATATTTTTTAAATTTTTTAAATTTATTTTTTTATACCAACACATCCTAATTAAAATCATAAAAAAATATTAATTTAAAGCAAAAACAATTAAATTTTTTTATTTACTATATCATAATCATAATTACTTTCAAAATAAATTATGACAGTAAAAGTAGAAATTAAGTATAATTCTTTATATTTTTAAAATCAAAAGAGTGATTACTATTAGTATAACGAGGTGCTCAAACCTTTTCTAAGAACTATACACATAACAATACAATAACTATATATTCAACAAGAAATCTTTAGTTTTCTTCAAAAAATCTAAAAAAATGTTTTGGGAAAAAATCCCATAAAATAAAAGGCTATATAATGAAACTTGTTGTAAAGTATGGTAAATAATAAATTTTCAATAGAAGAAAAATTTTAAAACGAAACTTGTTGGTCTAATAAAAATATCATAAATTTATTATTATTTATCTTCCAAAAATAAACTTATGCATACATTTCTTTAAATATGATTCATAATTATACTGAATTAGTGTTAATTTGGCATGTTATGTTGCCCCTTTTGTGGAGACAAAGGATTTAAGATCTCTTAATATTGAAGCGAATTTAATTTATAATCGCATGGAGCAGCGTGGAAGAATCCATAAAGTCATCCCGGACTAGTTTAAAACCGAGACTTAGTTATTGTTGTTGCTGTTGAGTCATCCTGTATATTTCATTGCTAGAAGCCATTCAATTACATTTTAACTGAAAAAGAAAAAGAAATGGGACTCTGTTGTTCAAATCAATGTCTCCACTGCCTTAGAAGCGTCTTTATCGCCATTATTATCACCATTTATTGTTTATTTTGTTTCTACTCGTTCATCTTGCTTTGAATTAGGATAGCCCCAACCTAGCTATTGCCTTTCTGACAACACACACTCTGCTTTGAGATTTAATTTTGGAATAATTACAATATATTTAAATTTTGAACGTAATTTTATCTTTTCGTTTTACTTTGAGAAAGTATGATTTATATATGCTCTAAATTAAATAAAATTTAAAAAAAAACAAAATTTCCCTCATGTAAAATACATAAAAGCACACTCACACAGTCACACTAGACACTTTCTCTCGTGTGGCTTTATCTCTCTTGGGATTTACAACTCAACCCTAAAAACTGGAAATACTAAACTATTGCATCTTATTTTTTCTGATAAGGTACCCCTCGCACGTGCATAGTAAAGAACTTCGACACAATTTATTGATTTTCCATGATGGAAGCATAATGTGGATTGATACACGTGTAGGGTGTTTCTGGCATAGAAATTTAGTGAGATGTGTTTTGTTTTTTTTACAGAACCCACAAAAGAAAAGGCAAGGAAAAATATGTAACATGTGATCTTGATGGTGACTTTTTGTGCATTAAATGAATTATATTTAAAAAAAATAAAAAAATCCAACCACCACACTCAACCACACCACCTTTCTAGACACCCTTTTTTAAACTCTACAATTTTTAGGCTGCCCGCAGTGTGTCTAGGATTGTGGTTTTACAAAAAAATTACCAAATTGGAGTAATCTGGGTTCTAGATTTGAGATTGTTTTAAATTACCCGCAGAGTTTTTTTTTCAAATTGTGCTTATGTATGTTTTCTCTTTTTTTAAAGTGTCGCAAATCTTTGGATAGTCTTTTAGTTTTATTATGAATCCCTCTTCCTCTTCTTCTTTTTTTCCTGGGGTAGATTACGATTTGGTTGAGTTTTGTTTTCTACCTGCGCTAATGGCTTCAGAATCTTGTATGCTGTACTTTCTCGGAATGGAATGGTTTTGATTTATTGAGGTTTTATGGGTGCGCATACAATGATCTACGGGTTTTGAGATTGTTATCTCTCCTTTGAATTGTCATTCACCGCTAGATAATGAACTTATTTGTACATTTTGAATCGGATTCTTGAAATGTATATTTAATGTGATAGTTAAATGGATGCTCATGAATTGTTTGATGAAATGCCTGTAAATAATTTGTGTTCATAAGACTTTTCAATTTCTGGGTATATATGCTAGGATGAATTTAGTTATTAAAATGAATATAATGATAATTTTGTTATTTTGATGGTTCAAGAACTCTATAATTAACAAGTAAAATAAATATAATTGTAAATATGTAAATATTCAGATTTTTACCTTTTTGGCATGTTAAGAATGTAAAATGTTATATAATATGTAAATTGTATGATATAAAATGTAATTTTTTAAAGTATAACAGAAAAATAAAAACACGATAAAACTATTAAAGGTTTTCTCGAATTATCCCTTTAATTTTTTGCATCTTTATTAATTTATATATATATATATATATATATATATATATATATATATATAAGTTTGGATTAAAGAAACTCTTTCTATAGATATTTCTGAAAATATCCATGATCAATCGTTCATAAAAAGTCACGTACACTTTACAGAAGTTTTCAAGAGGTTCTCTTCGGAGGCAGTATACAGTGCTTAGTGTCATTTTAATTAGCCGATTTAATTGAATGTTTCGATTGCCTTGAGAGCGGGGTCAAGCTTAAATGAATTGCTGCTTTAATTAAATCCCCACAAAAATTAAATCCCTCGAGAAGAAGAAACATGCAAACTGATCAGGACCGAGCACAAACAGATAGGATATGTAGATGCTAGACAATTTCTTAATTGTTTTTTTTTTTCCAGTTTTATTACACCCGCCAACTTTTTTAATTCATTACAATATAGTTAAAGTCTTGAAATTAAAAAATTACCTTTAAGATTTTAATATTATTTTCGTTGGAGATTTCAAGGGAACTTGTTTTTTGGCACGTTGCTGCCGTATCATTTAACTTATTTATAATTTTTTATTTCTAGTTTCTAAGAGATTGTTTAGAGTTATTTAAAGCACAGTTTTAAATTTCTATAAAATTTAAATAATTATTATTCTTAAAATTAATAATATATTAATTTTCCTAGGAAGGAGGGAGAGGTAAAATCATAGTTTTTAACCAGGTCCAGCAGTCGACCCAACCCCAAGCTTTAGTCATGAGTTTTAACCGGATTATTAGGTTATTTTGAGTTAATTCCCGGTTTAAAAAAAATAAAAAGATATTGTTTTTGTTAAAAAAAAATAGTCTTTGAGTTGCAACCGGATTTTTAAATGAATCTTGTTGGGTTACCAAGTTAACGCAGATTTTTAACCGAGTTACTCGGGTTTTTGTTTTCCTCTCTTTTTTTAATCCAACATGGTTTTGACCTTGGAGCGGTTAGGTCCTGAGTCGATCTGTCGAATTGGTTTTTAAAATCATAGGTAAAACACGAGGGAGGAGGGTGTTAATGACAAAAAATAACAAGTAAATAGACTATGAAAATTTTTGTGATAACGTAATTTTAGTTACTTAAAAAAATAAAAAATAAAAATTAAAGAGAGATACAAGTAGAAAAGGGAGAATAAAATCCATGATTCATCAATAATAATTAATATCTTTATATAGTGTTTCTCTTTTCTATTTTTATCTATCTATTTTTGCAAAGTAAATCTCATTCAGTAATTAAGAAAATACAACTAATTATAATTTAAGCACTATAAAATTTCTCATTTCTCATGTAACATTGGGGCAGACATATATTTTTGATAAAATTCTTCAATATGTAGTTGGAATTCATAAACTTAAAAAGTGTCGGATCATTTATAATTTAAAAAGTTCTTAAAAGGATTTGAAGTTTCACCACGTAAGAAGATATGTCCTAAAGAAATTTAAATATATACCATTTAATTTTAGGCAGTGTGTTTGTAATTATAATAGTAATTACTTTTCAAATTATATTTTGCTTGTAAATATATTAAAATAATTTTTTTTATTTTAAAAATTTATTTTTAACATTAATACATAAAAAAAATAAAAAATTATATAAAAAAACAATAAAAAATTCAAAAATATTTTTTAAACACGCTATTAATCAATACATAAGCAGGGTTGCCTACAGGCTACTCCCTGGTACGCCATGCTTTCATATTTGTAGTTATGAGATCGTAGTGAGAATTAGAAGTAGTGCACGAAACTTTTAAAAACACATGAAACGAAAATTATTTAGTATTTGTGAAAGTAAATTAGTTAAGAATTTAACTAAGATTGTGTTTGGTTCAGATTTACAATTAGTTATGAGGTGAAAATGGTTAAATGATGACGTTATTTTTTTAATAAAATATTATATTAAGTTTAATTAAAAATTAGTAAATAAAGTGCATTGTTGGGACCTGACGATGATGTGAAAGGAAAAATCTTGGATGGTACGGAGAAAGAAAGAAAATGGCAACAAGATAAAAACCCCCCGCGCCCCTCCACCTTTCATCAATCTTTCCCCCCACATTAACATTGAACCTGTGTCGTAGGAGTTTATATCAAGATTATTTCATTATTTTAAGAGTTCATTCAAGAGCACAGTGGATTTAATATTTAAAATATTTTTTTTAAAAAAAATATTTTAAAAAAATATAATTTTTATTTTTTAAAATTTATTTTTGATATTAAAACATTAAAATGATAAAAAACATTAAAAAATTAATTTTTTGTTCAAATTTTAAATAATTAATATTTTGACACATTATAAAAAAATCTTAAATATATATAAAAAATATTTGTTGATACTTGTTTCTCTAATCTTCAAATGAAAAACAAAAGGTTGCAATAGAAGAAGGGGAAGTGATGTTCTTATTTTAATGTTCAACTCATCAAACACGGTGCCACCACTCTTGAAACACAATCTATTAAAAAAATACGTTAAAATTATGTATTTATATATATACAAGGATTTATGATGAATATATTACAAAAAATAGCCATTGAAACATTATCAGCCTAAATTAATATTTACCACTTAATTTTTTTTAATAACATACATCTTTATCCCTTAATTAAATTTTATCTACTTAACAATAATAGATCGAGTCGTTCATTTATTAGATTTGACAATTATTTAATCATTATCATCTTAATTTTTTAGCCAAGTTCTTGTGATAAATATATATATATATATATATATATATCAATCACAAAATGTTTCTTACTTTATACACGTCTAAACACATGCATTTAACATTACCGTCCATATTAATTTATTATTTTAAATGTAAATACAATAAGTGAAATATATTTATCTCAAGGTTCGTGGTAATTGATACATGTATCTAAAGATAGATAGAAACTTTGATTCTCTCAGATCAAACCCACCGAAACAACCCGTGAACACCCCCGGCCTTTTCATTTTTGTAAATGTACAAATTTTGAATTATGTCGGTACTGTCGTGGCCAGGAACAAATTTGCAGCACCACATCGCCATACCATAAAACCATCACACAAGATGAGAAACACAAAAGCAAAATCTCCATGAAACTCTTAGCACCGACGTAGATTCTTTAATAAAATGAATGTTAATTGCACGCAAATGACGATTTAATTATAACTTTTCTAGCCTTAATCGTTGCATGCTTCTTTGTCAAAAACTTCTAGTTTTTTTCTTTCTTATTTGTATAACTTGAGAAATTACTCATTTCTTGCGTGTAAGAAGCATCTATATCCTTTAAAATGGTGTTTCTCTTTGTGTCATTGAAAGTATCAAGTCATCATCTTTTTTCAATATTTAATTGATTCAATTTTATTCTTCAATAAAAAAATTAGTTGTCCTCTAATTTATTTTTTACTTTAATATTGATCCTTATTCTTTTACTTTTTTTCCGATCCTCTTGTATAATTTATTTTCTAATTATATCTTTCAATATTTAATTGGTTGGAGATTGAGTTTCATCGTTTTTCATAGGTGGGGTGCTTCAGGTCTAATGATTTGTGTTAGAGATTTGAAAAGTTAACACGGGTTGTCATTAATTTTTTTTGATTTATTTACTTATTTTATTTACTGATTTCATCATTCAATATTAACATTTTCAAATAAATGGATTTTATGATTTTTTTTATTGTATTATTCTGATCTTATAACTTGAACCGCGAGTTTAGTGGGTTGACTGAACTCTTTTCTTAGGGTCATCTTTTTTACCATGAGTTTTAATCAACATTTTTTATGAAAAAAATAATAATAACAATCCAACCTCAAGGCACGGTAGACGTCGAGTCCAAGACATGTAAAAAAGGGAGTTCTGTTTTTTTTTTTTTTTTTTGGGGGGTGGGGGGGGCTTATTATCCATTAAGTTTAAGTGAAAGGTTTCCAAATGTGTTGTGAACACTTTATATTCTCCAATTAAACCACTGATCGTGGGTAGTTTTGATCTACAAAAAAAAAAAGGTTAAAAAAACGAAAGCAACAAACACCAAAAGCATATCAACGAATGAATGAGTTATTTAATTATCTTGTGTGGGGGGGGGGGGGGGGGCATGCACCTGGTTGGATTATTATTAAAAAATAAATTAATATATATTCTGTAGAAGATATGATGATAAGATAAACCAAAAACGAGGAAATGTTTTCATAGCATGAAATGATGATCACGTGTAATCATGGGCTAAAAGAAAATAGTACTTTTGCTAGCTTGTGCCATGCATATATGCCATTTGCTACTTTTTAAAGTTATTGCTCCGCATCCAATATACCTTTTCTGTCTCTTATAGCAGGGGAGATTTTGTGTTCTGCAAATTGTTTTTTGGTTGGTCGGAGAGTGATATCAATGCTGTCTTTGCTTGCTTTGGTTTTATTAAGATGGCAGTCGAAGTTGCAGCCCAATGAGATTCGAATGCCACTAGAATATTTTAGCACCCTACCAAGCAAAGCAAAGAGAACATACAATATTGCAACAAAGAGAGAAAAGGAAACGAACCGCGCACAAAACATGCCAAATTCCAGATGTTAGTGAAGGGACCCGTATTATCAAAATCACACCCTTCAACCCATTTGTGGACATTTGGTAGTGGCACTAATCAGCAAGGATATGTGTACTTAATTTAAGAAGACGATAAAAAGTGGAAACTACAACAACACATAGAGAAATATATAAATAGGTTATAATTTAAAAAAAAAGAAGGTTGGCGAGGCCTATAGAATGTACATGTGAATGAAGCTTAATCATGATCAAGTATGCTAATCGATTGTCTATCGAAAAGAAGTAACCTAGGTTCATGTTCCTCTTTAGTTGATGTTATTCAAGTCGCTTTCGAGGATACACGGGCATCCTTTACTCATTATTTAAACCAGAAAAAGAAGAATGAAAAGGGGGAAGCGAATTTCATTGGAATCTTTACTAATTATGATCGATGAATAGATGATGAGCACAATTTCTTATGTAATTTTTTTCAACATCCCTTGTCTTATTTGCAGTAATTAAGCTAAGTATCTGTTAAAAAAGTTTAAAACATCCATTGTTAATTTGTGAGAAATGGTGGTGTTGGAGCCTACAATGCATAATTAACGGGGGGCCATAATTAATGAAACTTCCTAAGTTATAATCACCCGGAAATTCAATTTTCATGTTCGCCATAATTAATATAATACAAAACAAAACTTTATTATAGTGGCGGAGCCAAGGAAACTAACGGGGGCCACACCCCCTGCAAAGATCAAAGCATTCCTTGAAATTTCTTGCATATTAAAAAAAAAAACGTAACATATTCTACATCCAATTTCTGAATCACCTTTCATATATATATATATATAGGAATATTTATATCTAAGTATATTTATTGTCACTTGCACAATTTTTTCCTCCACAACTAGCTAGTTTGGTGTTAATTAATTAAGGAAGGAACATGATCATGCTTAGCTAGGACCAAGATTCCTTTCCCATTACCTTTGCATAACTACTCGATCTGACATCCCCTGTTAGTACATTTAGACTTAGATTGGCTTAATGGTCGATAAAATGACTAACATGTTCGAGTGTGGCCAACCTAAGTAGTGGTGGATCGGTTGTGGGCTTGTGACATCCTAAAATGAAGTGCGAGTATCCCGTACTGTCTGTAAATTCAGAGAGAGAGAGAGAGAGAGAGAACGTGTTTTTCAAAGGAACAACAACTTAATTAATACGAGAAGGTTATTATTTTCAACGATGTCTATTTTCCGTGAAGTCTAACACCATTCATTTTTTTCAACGAGGAAATCACTATATATATATATATATTGGCCACTTCTTGCGGAAAGAACAACCATTAATCACGAATTAAAACATCATACATATGACCTTTGCTGCAGTGATTGCATCTTGCTGGGAATATATGCTACAGGGGGCTGTAAAGGTAGTGGTGAAGAGTGAAAAAAGCTTGAAAAGGTGAAGGTTTTAGACAGATTCTTGCTAGAGGACATTTTCTATACTCCCCCCAATCGGGGGCTGATGCAGAAAAAGGCAAAACAAAAACAAAAACAAATAAGAAGAAAACTCTGATTTCTTGACATGTGTCCCACCACCCAAATTTCTTTTTGTTAATTTTTGCATTGGCCACCAAGAAACCAAAACTCTTCGAGTTAGATCTAACTGGGTGCTATGGGCGAATGGACTTCATTTTCATGGTTGTTTTGCGTGCACTTAAAATATATATATAAAATCATGTATTTTTTTTTATCCTGTACATATAAATAATACATTAAAATCCAGCATGTGTGTATATATATATATATATATTATCATCTCTTATGAACTCAATTATTTAATAGCTTAAGCTGTACAAATAATAAAACATCATCATAACTGGATACGCAAGTGTAAATTCTTACCCAGAATTCAGACAGATGGTTTGTTTCTCAACAGATTAAAAAAAATAGACTTAACACGCTGTAGGGAAATGGACTCTAGGATATCACCTACTCATGAACTGAAAAAACAAATCTTAAATCAAACAGTCTGGTGTTTCTGGTGTATAACTCAATTTCAATGATTGAATGAGCTTCACTGAGCTTTTATCTTAATATACTATATGATGCGAGAGCTTAATTGGCCCTTACTTTAATAATTTTTTATGTATATATTGTTGACATTGTACCAAATAACAAGAAGCTATTTGTGGAAATCAACTATACAAGGAGTTGTGAGGCGAGTAAGAGGCCTAGCTCCAGTAATAGAAGCACCAGTGGTTACTCACTTACCGTAATCTATATATGGTAGCAAATAAAAGCTCAAAAAATACCAGCTTAAGCAATTTTTGTTTCGAGATAAAGTCAGCTGTTTTATGGAATTCCAGTAGCCCAGGGAAGAATTACAAGAGCATTAAGAGGGGATAAATTAGATTCATGAGAGCGACACCATCCATTGTTTCGTCTTTAGTCAAAAGCTAAGCGGGTTTTAGGGATTGATGGGGTTGGCATTTCCACTGGACGGTCTTCATATCTATCCGTCTTGTAAATAGCAAATCAATTAGCAGCTAGCCTTCTCTTTTTTTTTTTTTATTGTGATGATATTTTCGGGTTAGTTTTCATTGATTAAGGCTAAATTCTTTCCAGTCATATCTTTATCAGATAGACCATTCATACCTCAAGTAAAACTTTTTTTCTCACGATATTGTTCTTGATGAAAGATGGAATTTATTTATCTGTTAAAGAATCATTTTAACCTAATATATAGTATAGGTTGTTAGGTGAGGTCTCAATATATAATTTATATTATTCTCTAACATCCCTCGTCACCCCCTCAAATAAAAACTCTTTAAACTTGAAATAAAATTAAGTTTATATTGCCTTGTGTTTAATTTTTATCAAATAAATAGGAATGATGAGATTCAAACTCGTGACCGCTTAGTCATTAAGATTTTATACCATGTCATATAATCATTTCAACTCAATAACTTAAACTATTAAATAAAATTTTAAAATATAATTTATATTATTATCTAATATTATCCTCTTCCACCAATAGGTATAGCTAGTGCTCCTCTCTTTGTTGTTATCATTACAGTTATATTATACTACAATTAATGAACTTCTTTTCTTCTTCCGAAGCTGAAGCGTCTTTGACTCAAATATATGTTGCAACACACCTTTTTCTAGCCTCGCCATTTTTTTGACCTGTTTGAAGAAGCATGCGTATAATTTTCTCTTCCAAGACGTATTTGTTAGGTATAAAAGTTTCGCCAAAGTTTGACAAGCGTATGCCTTGTTAGAAAAACATTGCGTACACTTCTATTTAAGGATGAAAAGCCGTCATGAGAATCATACAATTCATTGTACTTGAATGATCACTTGTTAATTAAATAAATTAAGCTTAAACAAAATTTTCAAACTCTAAATGTTATTTAAACAAATATAATAAAAAAATGAAGGAAACATTCTTAATTAGACATACAGATTATGTCAGTAATCTTCAATTAATAGCCGCTTTCCGCGTTCTCATATAGTCAAGCGCCTTGTCACTTATCTTAAGGTTACAAAACTTACGGTGTTAATTTAGTCTAAATTAACTAATATATATAAATGTACTGAAAGCAATTTGGTTAATGCTGGAAGAAATTGTATGCATACAAGGGCCATGTTCACATCTACTAATCCTTAAGGACTTGGCTTCAATCATAATTATAATTATTCTCCATGTTTTACTGTCAATGCACCAATATATACTTGTGGATGGTTTGTCAATGGATGCTCAGAGTTTTGGATAATACTCATAATCGCATTATCTATTATCTAAGACATAAGGATTATATATGGATAACTATATTCATAGGGTTATGGTTTTAGATATTCATTTGAATGATCGTAACTCATCGATCCACTCTCTTTGCAAAAGACTTAATTAATGAATAAATAATATTTAAATTTGTTAGAACATATAATGTTAATTATATACAAGTAAAAACGTTAATAGGACATAATTATATCATTAAAAACAGCTAAATAAGTTAAAAACAGAGAGTACAAAAGATATATAGAGATATTGTTTTAGATTTGGACTTCGTGTTTGAGTTTTGGAAATCACAAAAAACATAATCACAAATAGTTTTTTAGATTTTATCCAAGAAAATCCACCCAATTGATATGACATATACCTCTCAAATTCAGATATTATTATATATCATCCTTATAATGATATATTAAAATCCAACTAAAAAATACTGACAGTTAGAACACCAAATTAGAAATGTTAGTGTCCATTTTTTATAATCACTGTTTTATATCCAATTAATTATTTAATTTAATGCCTTAACTACGATTATGCAAGTTCTAAACTAAGATTATGTATTGGCTTCTCTGTCCCTTGTCCAGAATAGGACTAGTCAAGTAATCCGATTCGTGTGAACAGTACAGCACCTGATCTTCTCTGCAAGAAACATGCATTCTTCATGACGAAATAGGTTTAATAAACATATAATAGGATCCAACATAATGATTAAATTAATTCATCCTCGAATTTTATAGTCAGACATCTTTAGCGAAGTAAATGATCAAGATGCCGCCAGAGGACGACCCACATCGTCTCCACTCCCAGGCGCATGCCTTCATCAAAGATAATTTTTTTAAGGCTAAAGCATGAGTGTTTGTTCCCTCGGCCCTTGTCATGTCTATTAAGTATACGTGACTATGTTGGTTTCTAACTCTACACGCTTGACAAATTTATATTTATCTAATTCGAGGGGCTGCTATTTGATTGGTTAGCAACATTTTCTTTTGGCCGAGCGTGTTGTTCCACCACTAGGGTTTAAGAAATAAGTTTGCTTAGTTTAATCATTTTGGATTTCATTGCTCACCGTCTTCCTCAGTCGAGTTCATACCACCTTTGCTGGAGAGAGGAGGAGATCTGATCATACGAATGGATGACTTGGCAAAAACACGTGTTCGAGGGCTTGCTTATCGACACATGCTAATTGGATAAAACAATTCTTTTTGAGGGTCATGTTAATGAAACATCACCTTACGTCGGTGACCTTCAAAGGGTTTGATGAGTCTTATTTCTTTGTCTTCAACAAGCAAAATACTATCGGTGCTCAGATTTACATAATTATTACAGGTACTTGTTGATTAATTTTACTCACAAGTCGGTGTCGATTTGTAATTGGTTCACGTCTGCATTTTGCATATGGTGGGAATTATACTTGTGTTCGCCGAAATTACATTGACATCTAAGTAATTAGAGCTTTGAGTTTTGTCGTGTCTTATGACAATATGTGCTTTTTTCTTTGGTTAATCGCTCAAGTCTAGACTTAGAGGAAAATCGCTAGTGATGATCAGTATTATCAAATAACAACAACATCCATCACCAGAGCAAATGCTATGCAGCTAAATAAGACGTGTATACATTCTTGGTGTGGGCCCTGGAACCAACAATCCTGTGCTGATCCCTGCTCCAGATATTGATCATCGACGTGTATTTGTCCAAGAAATAGTTCACTGGCACATCAAACAGTTGGTGATCAATTTACAGGTAAAAGTATGATCTGATAGCAATGATGACAACGACGATGGTTGATGAAAATAACAACGAAAGAGATGAAGTCGTCATCGATTTTAATGGATGTGCAACTACAGTTGCAGCTTAACAAAAAAAAAAAAGCAATAAATAAATATTCAATATGGCCTCGGATGTTGATATTACAGATCGAGCATGAATTTATATATGGTGATAAGTCTGACTAAGAAACCATATAGATACTCTAGTCCAGATTCAATGGCTCCTCTCATATTAAGTCCATGTTGTAAAAGGACCTTTGTCTTTTGGATTTTTTTTATTTTTACTTTTGTTTTTGTTAAATATAACTTAATTAATTACTTCCTAATTATGTAAAAGTATTATGCCATGATTAACCACCTTTTAAAATATTCCCCTCTTCTAGATGGGTATAATTAATTGTGCCATATTTTTTTTTTTAGAAAAAGCAATATTTTAAGTTAATTATAGCCTAGTCTATTTATACTGATTATTTATGGAATATTCTCTTGGCCAGGATTTACCACTCTCAAAATACCTTCTTTCCTCTCTTTTTTTCCTCGAAAAATAAAGAAAAATCAAAAAATAAAATAAAAAATAGCATAGAATTAATGGAAGAATTGAGTTATTAATAGATCAAAAAAAGAAGATTAATTAAATATGTGGTTTCAGAAACTATAAAGAATGATGTTTTTAATTTATTAATTACTTTCATGAAAGATCAGGAGGACTAATTTATTAGCATTCTTAAACTATGGGACTAATTAGTTATAATTAACTCCAACATTATTAGCCACCCCTCTCTTTTAATCACAATGGAAATCCTATCTTAGCTAGCAGTTCATAGTAATTCGAGATTTTTACTATCGTATATATGTTCAAATTTTAAGCATGGTGGAATACATGATAATTTAGATATAGTTAAGAAGGGCGACCCTCAATTTAGACGTATCACATGATGTGTATCCGGTAACACCAACCATTTGTTTTGGTAATCCTTGGATTATTAACAAAACCCACCAAGTGCTTTTGAAGAAAGATTAGAAATT
Source organism: Populus trichocarpa (assembly GCF_000002775.5). NCBI lineage: Eukaryota > Viridiplantae > Streptophyta > Magnoliopsida > Malpighiales > Salicaceae > Populus > Populus trichocarpa. The sequence goes on along the minus strand of NC_037292.2, from coordinate 6,379,003 downwards.
TAGCATGGTCAGGCAAGTGAAAGTCCATAATATTTTGATTATGTAGACTAAAACACGGGTCCCAGTCTGATTGTTTAAGTTATAATCAAGCTGGTTGGAAAACATCGGCAGCCATGGCTACAAAAAGTCAGCAGAAGAAACAAAATGTTGCAACAGCGATGATCAGTCGGTCCATGGTCTGAAAAGGATTGATTATTTTTTTTCCCTGATCGTTGAATATATAAAAAACAGTTTAAATTGGTTAGTTGTAGAATTTCAGTTTGTAACTTCACTTTGCATCGAGTTGGTGGAGTAACACTTCCCTTAAATTGCAATATCTTGCATTGTTTTAAGTCTTCATTTGGAGGAATTCTAATTTTAACGATATCAAATCATCCTATATATATATATCTCGAATTCATGCTACATTTTTTTTATAATTAATTGAATGGGTTTTCCTTTTTCCGTTTTGTTTTGCTTTGCTTTATTTAAATTTCTTATTTTATTTTATTTTATTATTTTATTTAACTGATCAGTGAATTTAAATCAACTTAACTAGTGTTCCAAACGCAATTCCACACAAGGGGCCGGGTACGATCTTATTGTTTGATTGTTATCTTGTTTTTTTTGTTTTTTTTTCTTGGATCGATTAAAATGTTTGTTGGCTGTTATCATTGCACAGTCATTGACACCTGATTTTACTGTAAAAAAATGACGATCCTTTTCACTTTTCACTTTTCACCTTTTGCTTTCCACGGGTGAGGGCACAAATCTGTGATTTAATGCAAGCAAGGTTGTGTGCATGCATCATAAATCATGCGGTATTATTATATGCAGAGGAAAGTAACAAAAGCTTGAGACAGAATGAAGAGCTTGAACTCAGCAATGCCCCGAAAAGTGGAAAGCAAAGTAGATGAAGCATCCCTTTTCTTTTTAAATATACCCCAAGTTTGGAGACATTAGGTTGGTTAAAGCACAACAAAAATAATGGATTATGTTGAAACGAGCTCGCTTAGAACCCCGTGCTACAATTACCGTAATATATTATATGCACACACAGCATTGATGAATTGATCAAAACCTAGTAAATAACAGAAGCTGGCATTGTTTAACCAGACAATAGATCAACATGTGAACGTCGTTACAAGCCATTGTGCTTTGCTGTACTGCTGGATGCCGCTTCGAACAATATTAATTAGATAACATTTTAAATTATTTAATTAGACCACCTTTTTCTTATCGAACTAGCAAACTAAAAATGTATTCTAGAAACTTGTTTTCATAAACATTTTGGCCTGAAATTTCAACCCCTACGGCAGTCTATAAAGCCATCGTCAACACACCATTCGTGTGCTTGCGTGGTTGCTTGTCAACAAAGGATGCTCATCAAATTAAAACATCCATAACAAGTATCAAGTTTGTAGTATAATTTATGATATTTATGTCTTATAGAGGGGCGCAAGTTTGTGAGATTAACCAGCAAAGGCTTCTACTTTCTAGTCAACAAATAGAGGTAGTTTCCGGCCCCGTATGTAAGATTTCTTTGAGAAAATCAGCTCATTTCAAATCTATGTGCCGAAGCCGACTAATTGTCTAGTTTCCCCGTTTTATTAGCCTGTAATGTCCTGGTTTTCAATTGGCATCGAAAATTTCCATGGATCTACCACTTATCCACATCAACTTTGCCGAAGATTTTCCATCAACTGAGCAAAAAAATGCTACACCTCCGGTCAAAACCAAGGTTTTACCCTCTTTAAAAATGGGTTGAAAACAAAGTCAAAGCTGTGAAAAAGGGTCAACTAGCAGTTGTAGCACAAAACTGAACCAACCCCAAGTGGGTAAGGCATGAGTCAGCTCATCAAGAATTTTCACAGTTGAATAACATCTTCTCATGATATGGTAGAATGAAGCACTCTCGATAATATAATCGGCAACTGTTAATTTGCACTAACACCTAATTTGCTTTGACATTAATTGAGTGGTTGGACTTCTATCCGCCTTGTAGTAGAACTTTCCAAATGGCTAAGAGATGGTCTAATACATGTGTTTATTTTTTGTTTCAAAATTCAGATATTCCTGTATCGATTTTTATACTGTAATTTACTAACACTACCAGGCGCCTCCTTGGTCGACAAGTCTTGAGCAATCTTTCAGCATTCAAATTCGAACATTCATAATAAATCTCATCTCCCATTTCTTCCCTTGAATTAAAACCATAAGAACCCTCCTGGAGGGAGAAAAAAGGCAAAAAAGATGTGGTGGTGGTTGAATGTGCTTAACCTTGCAGTGATGCGTGTAAGATTAATATTGCCAGGCACGTAATACTTTGGATTATGGATATATGCCGATAAGGGAAAGAGAGAGAAGAAGCCGTCTTCCAACCATGATACTTTGGATATGGGCCAACCGTACGAGATATGGTCAAACATGGGCCTTACGTTTTTTCATAATTTATATTACTAGGCCCACTATGGCCTTTAACAATAGGCGGGGCCTCGCATGGAGCCCAGTGGAGGCACGGGGATGGAGTATAATAAGAGATTGCCGGTGCATTTCGTGGGGGCCTTTGCAACTACAGTTGATGGAGCGGAATACATGGTAAATCATGTTTTCTTAAAATATAATTTTTTAAAAAAAAAAATTATATTTTTAGATTATTTTAAAATACTGATATTTAAAATAAATTTTTAAAAAACTAAACTTATCTTTTGAGCCTTTATATATACACACACACACATAGTCTTTGTTATTATTTTAGAATATTATCCAAAATACTAATTTTTCAGTTTTTTCCAGTATTAGTACACGCAACATTATCCAAAATACTAATGCAGCCCTTTAATAAAATAATTTAATATCATCTGCATATGAACATTTTTGTATTTTCAAAATTTATATGGCAATTGAATTACTACATTATCTTTACAATTAAAAAAATTTAGCCTTAGCTTAAAAAGCTTGGTTGTAATTTCATAATGGTTTGTTTGTTAATATTGTCTAGTTCTAATGGTATTTTTGGTTTTTTTCAAAAATAAAATAAAAAAGTTGTTGGTATGTGTCTCGCTCGTCTCAGCCGCTCCGCCGCCTTCTAGCGGCACATGTGACTGGCTCTGACGGTTGTAACCATGATTCTGCCATATCATTTAATTTGTCTTGATATCCTCTTTCTCTATAAGTGATATGTGTATCATGGTTCAACATTGTTTGACCTGAAATTGCTTTTCTTTTTTTTTCTTTCTTCCCCTTCTCTTTCTCCCTTATATTTTATGCTTGCCATGCAAAAAACCATACCAACCCTTCAATTCATTTTTTCTCTTGATTCAGTCTATCTTTTCTTATTTGCAATTATTTTATTTACATTGATTGTTTCTAATTGGATTTCATTCTCGAATTCATTCATGATTATTTGATTTTTTTAATTTGTTTTTAAATTTAGTCTTTGTTTTTTTAATTTCTATTTGTTTTGTCTTTGGTCATTTTCATGATTAATTTGTTTTTTTTTTAATTCCACTCCAAGCATTTATTTTCATTTTATTTTTATGTCAAATATAGTTATAATTCTTTTAATTGCTATTTTTTAATCATTTTTCTTAATGGATTTGTTTTGTGTAATTTCATTCTTTAACTTTTAATTTTATTTGATTTTTTCCTTGAATTTTAATTTGATTTATTTTTTATGTCAAATTTAGTGCTCGTTCTTTTCATTGCTATTTTTTTTTGTTTCACATTATTTTTTTATTGATTTTTTTTAATTGCATCCCTCAATGTTTGCTTGATCAAGAATATTGCTTCTTTGTTTTTTCGGGTTTGTTTTAAATGGAGTCAAACACAGTCTCATGACTTGGGTGATAGATTTGAAGATTAGCCTGAGTCGATTTCCTTCATTTTTATTTTTATTTTAAATATGTTTTTTTCGCTTTCCAGTTTACAAGGACATTCCCATTTCATGTCGTATGTCATGTGTTTGATTTGTTGACTCGAGTTGGCTACTGAGTTCGCTCGAGGCTTTTTTATGTGTTTTTTTTTTTTTGCCTATGACAAGTTTTTTAAATTGGCTTGTAGTGAACTTTTTGACAGGACCCGTATCTGAAATTTTATAGGTTGCGAGTTTTTTAAGATCTGGCCATGTTTAGAAAATGTTTGCTTGATTTTTACATATGTTTTTTATTTTATCATGTGATTTTTTTAATCTTTTAAATTTGGTCCTTATTATTTTAATTAATATTTATTTTATTCCAAAATATTTTTTATTTTTTTCATTAAACTTGCATCCTCCATGGTTTTTTCCAATCAATTTTTTTCCTTGATCTTTTTGTTATTTTCACAAGGTTTTTTAAAATACTTTTCTATAAATCCATTCCTTCAAAATTAAATTTGCTGAAAATTACGCTTCTTAATTGAACCCAGGTAAATTTTACGGGGTGCAACTTTCAAAGATTAGACTAGGTTTAAGAGATTTACCATATTTTTTTTTTCTAAATTGATACTATCTTAATTTTTATCTTGTTTTTTTAGCTATTGTTTTGGTTTTTTTTTTCATGTTTAATTCTCTTTTTTCTAACTTTGTCTTTTTTATTTTTTTTGTTTGATTATATTAGGTTTTAGCTCTATTTTAATCAATAAGATTATATGTTTGATGACATATAATCTTATTGATTGAACTCGGGTTCATGATTTAACAAATTGTAATTTTTTAGATTGTATTGGATATAAGAGGTTCTCCTATATTTGCTGATGTCTTCCAATTTTTTTTATTAAGTTTGACTCTTTTTTTTTCTTGGTTTTTCTTTAGTTAGGTTAGCATTGAGTTGTTTGATAATCTAAGAGCCAGTTTGGAAACGCGGGCCAACCTGCGTTTTCAAAAAATTCAATTTTTGTTTTTACTTAAAATTATTTTTTTATGTGTTTTGGATCGTTTTGGTGTGATGATTTTAAAAATAATTTTTAAAAATAAAAAATATCATTTTAATGCATTTTAGCACAAAAAACACTTTAAAAAGCAACCACAACCACACTCCCAAACAGGTCTTTTAATAAATCCGGTGTGGTTTTTTTTTGCTCATTGTTTTTTTGTCAATTTATTTACTTTTATTGTTTTTTTTTTTATAAATGACTTAGAGCTTGAATTTTTTTAACCTATAACTTCTTTTACATTAAAAAAATTTGTTCGGCTAAAACATATGTAAGTAAATCACTTTTAAAATATCACCCCGAACATTTTTTTTTTATAATCAAACGGCGTGAAAAAAACATTATAACAATTGAATCTGCGGAATCCACTTTGTCCAATGGACGTGATTTTCATGAAGGGACTCGGGGAAGAATTTTTTAGCATTGAATGGCGAGAAATTTTGTTAAGTTATGAAGGTAGAACGTGGAAGTATAACATCGATGAATTCACAGCGGTAAAAAAAAAAAAAAACTCTGAATGAAAGTGCAAATTACCTAGAGGGAGGACCTTTTTAAACTCTCTTTATTAAGCGAAGTTTCCCAGGCAGTCTCTTCCAGTTTTTAGTTCGCAAGAAGAAAGAATTCCGTGAACTTTTTTCTTCTTCAACTTCTTGTCAAATTGATCACGAACTTCTGCTATATCTCTAATAAACTTGGACTGATTCTTTTAAACCCGGTGATATAATAGCGTGATTGGCGAGGCCGGGTTGTGGCTCAGAGGAGAAGCGATGTTTTTCAACGGCGATTCATCCACGAGGAAGCGAGTCGATTTAGGAGGCCGGAGTTCGAAGGAGAGAGATAGGAAGAAGCTTCTTGAACAAACTAGATTGGAACGTAATAGTCGGTTGTGGGTGA